>NC_142066.1:70391187-70694217 GCF_059756535.1 Pantherophis guttatus | reverse complement strand
TACATCTATCACCTGTCCCGGTAACCAATGAGGTTCGCCCCCATAGTTTCTGGCAAACACCAGGTCTCCTTCCTTAAATGCCCTGAGCCCCACACTAACACCCTGATAGCCCTCTGGAGCATAGGTAGGGTGCAAACAATCCATCACCGTTCGCAGCCGCCGCCCCATCAAAACCTCCGCGGGACTGCGATGGGTGAGCGGGCAAGGAGTCACATGTTGAGCAAACAGATAAGTGTCAATCTTGTCCTGCCAGCTTCCCGAGGTAAACCGGGCCAACGCGTCCTTGGCAGACTGCACAGCCCATTCAGCCAAACCATTCCCTGATGGCCGGTAAGGGGCAATCTGGGCGTGACGGGTTCCTAAACTCGCGAGGAAAGACTGGAAAGTGGCAGAGATGAACTGAGGTCCATTATCAGTAACGATCACATCAGGGATCCCATAGGTGGTAAAAAGGCGTCATAATACCCTAACAGTGGCCTCGGCGGTTGTGGAAGGCATGAGTTCCAGTTCCACCCATTTTGATAGGGCATCCACAATGATTAAGAAATGTCGGCCCCGGAAAGGGCCGGCAAAATCCAGGTGCAGCCTCGACCAGGGGCCGCGGGGAGTTTCCCAATCCCTGGACGGGGTGGACGGAGGGGCTGGCCGGGAGAGCTGACAAGGCTGACACCCGGAGACCCATGCAGAGACATTGTGGTTGAATAAGGGCCACCACACATAACTATGCCCTAACTCTTTCATACGTACAATGCCTGGGTGGCCTGTATGTAAACATCTAAGAACCTCAGGCTGGAGGGAGGGAGGAACCACAACCCTGTGTCCCCACAGTAGACACCCTAGGTGGACCGATAACTCATTTTGGCGGATACGGTAAGGAGCAAAAGCAGGAGGCACCTGCCCTAAAGGCCACCCCTTAGTAACCCAGTGGAGAACCTGAGAGAGGATCGGGTCACGGAGGGAGTGGGCTGCTATGTCAGTGGAGGTCAGTGGTAATGACAACTCGTCCACCAGAAGGACGGGCAGGGCCGGAGATGGATCCAGCACAGGGGCTGGCAAAGGGAAACAACTCAGTGCGTCTGCGTGGGGAATGAGCTTACCCGGTCTGTAGACTAATGAGTAGTTATAAGCGGCCAGGAATACTGACCACCGGAACATGCGAGGGGACATGACCAGAGGCGTTTGGCGGTGTGATATGCAGGAAATGCCTGTCACCCAGAAAATAATTGACAGAGAGTTGAGAGATAAGACAAGAATACAATTTATTAATTATTTCTTTGCAAAGGTCCCCCTCAAAGTGAGGGAGCAATTTACCATTCGTTCTCGCCGTCTTTTATACAATTTCAGGTTACACCTTACAGGATACAAGCATGTCCCTTGAGTACAATATCAGACTTTATATAACAGATAAGCACATAAACACATGATATCCCCATTATGGAAAGTCCCCATAACTCCAATATATAAAAATACCCTACTTAAAAATATTGCTTATACGTGTAATATCAGCATATGCGTACTTCCCCTTCTTAACGAGGTCAAGTCGACCTAAAGCATACTTCCTCCTAGATAAACACTTTCTCAAGAACACAGGAACCACACAATTCCTTTCCCATGTTCCTTAAACTGTCAGCTAAATTATATAATCAGGTTATACAGAGTAAAATAAAGCCTTGACATGATATTAAAATGGCGTAACTTAGGTTATACATTTTTGCAGGAATAATCCTAATTTCTTTATTTCTCACAATCCTCCCTTCTCCTCTTCATTATCTTTTATTCCTGTAAACTATGTATATCTTGCAACATTATAGAAACCTCTCTTCTCCCTAAGCCACCATGCGAATCCCCAATTAATTTCTTTTGCTTCTTTATTTGGCAGCAACACTTCCAAACATTACAGCAAAGAGGTATGCATTTAATACAAAGACAAGAAATAAGACATATAACTACAATCAATAATATGCCTACAAACAATTCCCTTAACCATGCAAAGCTAGGTAACCATGAAGTTAATATATCCCAAACTCCCCTAAAAGCTGTATTCTCAGTTACATATGTTAAATGTGTAGTAATATTATGTAATGTTTTTATCTTAGATTCTATAAATTGAGACTGATCAGATATATTGAAACAACAAAGGCCGTGGAATTCCTCGCACCCATGACCCATTCTTAATAGCATATAATCTATAGCCACTCTATTTTGTAATAATGATTGTCTTATTTCTCCCATCTCATCAGCTAATGCAGCAATAGCAGACGATGTCTCATTTATAGTCTTAGCTAAAGCACAAGCTAAGTGCCCAAGTTGATTCTGACTATATTGTGTAGACATCCATGGAAACATTCCCA
This sequence comes from Pantherophis guttatus, assembly GCF_059756535.1. Classification (NCBI taxonomy): domain Eukaryota; kingdom Metazoa; phylum Chordata; class Lepidosauria; order Squamata; family Colubridae; genus Pantherophis; species Pantherophis guttatus. Next base: position 70,691,866 of record NC_142066.1, on the reverse strand, counting down.
AAAGTCCAGCCTGAACCTTATTCAGTACTACCACTACATCATTACAGTTAGCATCAAACTCCAAATGTGTAGCATCTCTTTTACCTCTATAAATCCCCTTATATGTTCCTTCTTCAACATGGTCATATGATTCTATTGGAGTAATATGCCATTTAGTAGGATCTTTAGGAGCATATATAATTAAATGAGGTTCTCTTTCATCTGTTGGTCATCAATCATCTAAGGGTTGTCGACGAAAGGTCAGTTTAAGCGGATCTGTAGATTTCGCATCCACCGTCCATCCATATGGCGAAGACACCGGTCCCTTTACTCTGGAATAATGCACCCAACCTCGTTCTTTTGTTCTCACAGCCGATTCAGTAGTCAGCAAAACTTGGAACGGTCCTTCCCACACCGGCTGCAACTTTTTCTCCTTAAGTGCTTTGATCAGGACCCAGTCTCCACTCTTATATTCATGGATTTGAAAATCAAGCGGTGGGGTTTGCGCCAATAATCCTTTAGACCTTAAAAGAGAAAAACACTGGGACAGTCCTTGTATATATTTTCTTAGAAAAACATCCTTCAATTCTATTCTGGGCATTCCAACTTTTCCTGTATACGGCAATCCATACATCATCTCATATGGAGATATTCCTATATCCTTTCTCAGACTTGTTCTTATCCTCAATAGAGCTAAAGGCAAACATTTCGTCCAAGGCAATTTCAATTCTAGCATTAATTTTTTTAACGCAGATTTTATAGTCTGATTAGCTCTTTCCACACGTCCAGAGGAACTAGCTAAATGACTTAAATGAAACTGCCAATCAATTCCCAATTGATTCATTACTTGCTTTATCACCTGGGCCGTAAAATGTGTACCTCTATCACTATCTATTGATTCAATTAATCCATAACATGGTATCAATTGTTCCAATATAATTTTAACAGTCATTTGAGCATTAGCCCTAGCACAAGGAAAAGCTTCAACTCATCCCGTCAAATGATCCACTATAACCAATAAGTACTTAAGAGTTCCAACCGCTGGCATTTCAGTATAATCCACTTGGATTCGTTGAAAAGGCCAGACAGCCAACTCTCTACCTCCCATAAGTTGTTTTCTCATAATCTTTTTATTAATTCTTACACAATGTATACACTTCCGTAATATTTGCATAGCTATTGTATACATCCCCCTACACACATATGTACGTTTAACAAAATCAATAAGAGCTTGTGTTCCCCAATGAGTTCCCTCATGTACACGTTCAAGCACATTCCTCATCATTGCTTTATTCAAAACTTGCACCCCATTCTTATTTATCCATTTACCATTCACCTGACGCACACCCTCATTTATCATTTGTTGTTCTTCATCATTAGTAAATACTGGCGTCACGTCAACAGTCAAAGCCGGGACTAAAATCATAATAGCTTCTTCCCCTAAAGCTGCTTCCTTAGCTGCTTCATCTGCCAACCTATTTCCCACTATCAATTTTGAAGTTCCCTTCTTATGAGCTTCAACATGTATAACAGCAAGCTTAGTAGGACCTTCAGCTGCCTTTAAAACAGCGGTTATAAGGTCAACTTGTTTAAGTTCCTTTCCCTTAGTGGAAATCAATCTCCGCTCCATCCAGATTTTTCCAAAAGTATTTAAAATACCATAAGCATATTTTGAATCTGTATAAATATTTCCCACTTCATTAGCCAACATATGCAAACCTCACACGTTTGTGCCGACCATTCAAACGGTAATTTCCCCGCTTCTAAAATCTCTGAAGTATCCCCATTCACAACAGCATATCCGTTGACTGTCTTTCCGCCCTCAACTCGAGAAGAACCATCAATAAATAAGTTAATACCGCCCTCTAATGGACTATCCTCTAAATCTTCCCTAACCTTGATTTGCAAATCAATTACTTCCACACAATTATGCTCTATAGAATCCCACTCCTGTCTCTCTCCTGACAAGAATTCTGCCGGATTCAAATTCCTATCTGTAGAAAGAACCAAATTCTCTTGAGACAATAAAATAACCTCATATTTCAAAAGTCTTGCATTAGTTAACCACTTATGCGCCTTCTGCATCAAGATAGTTCTAACCTGATGTGGGCTACTCACAACTAATGCACCCCCAAATGTCAATTTTCTACTCTCTTCCACCAATAAGGCAGTTGCTGCCACTGCCTGCACACACAACGGCCACCCTCGTACTACAGGATCCATTAATTTTGACAAAAAAGCTATAGGTTTCTTCTTTCCCGCCCAAGTTTGAGCAAGCACCCCTTTTGCAATTCCATCTTCTACTGCCACAAACAGATGAAACGGTTTCTTCAAATCTGGTAAACTCAAAACCGGAGCCTGAATCAAAGATCTTTTCAATTCCTTCAATTTAGACTCATCATCTTCCTTCCATACAACTGTCTAAGGTTCTTCCTCTATTAACTTATCATATAAAAACCGCACCTTGTCCGTATAATCATCGATCCACAATCTACAATAACCCACCAAACCAAGCAATTTCCTAACTTCCTTCTTAGTTTTTGGCAAAGGCTGAGTTATTATTCCTTCTACTCTCTCAGGATTTATCCGTTTACTTCCCTGGCTTATCAAGTGACCTAAGTACTTAACTTCCAACTCCACATACTGAAGTTTCCTTTTGGACACCCGCAAGCCACTTCTTCCCAGAAAATTCAACAATGAATTTGTTCCTTTCTCAACCTCAACCTTTTTCTCTCCAGATAACAACAAATCATCTACATATTGTAACACCTGCAGTCCAGAAGGAATACAAAATCCTTCCAACACTTGTTCCAACATCTGTCCAAACAAGTTCGGAGTTTCAGAAAATCCCTGTGGCAAAACACACCATCTAAATTGCTGGTTCCTATGAGTATCTGGATCAGCCCATTCAAAAGCAAAAATATCTCTTGACTCTTCATCTAAAGGACATGTCCAAAACGCATCCTTCAAATCTATCATACTAAAATATTTATGACTATGTGGTATTCTCCCTAACAACGTATAAGGATTTCCCACTATTGAATGTCTATTGGCAACCAATAAATTTATTTTTCTCAGATCAATAACTATTCTGATCGACCCATCAGGCTTCCTAACAGGTAATATAGGTGAATTATATTGGGACATAGTAGGTTCAATCAATCCATCAGCTAACAACTTCTCAATCACTGGCTTTAACTCTCTCCTCAAATCTATAGGAATATTGTACTGCTTAACCTTCACAGGAATTGTCCCTTCCTTCAAGGTCACTTTCAATGGGGGAATATCTAAAACACCCCTATTACCTTCCTGTTCCCACACAATAGGGTCAATATTCCTTTCCTGTTCTTCAGTCAACACATTAACTATAGAATCATTACAGGAGAATTTTAACTCACAACCAAGAAGTGATAACGCATCTCTCCCAAGCAAATTAATGCCAGCTTCTGGTACAAATATAACATCTAGATAAGATTTTTCGCTTTCCACAACCTAAAGTCATATTATTCAATAATGGCACTTCAAAAGGTATTCCTTGAACACCCCTTATCTTAATGGTTGCACCTGTTTGATGCACTCCATTAGGTATTTTACAAATAGAAGTTCTGGTTGCTCCCGTGTCTATCAAAAACACATATTCCTCTTCTTCTGGTCCCACTAACAAATTTATCAAGGGCTCTTGGTGGGATCGCTCTATCAAAAGCCCCTGACCCCACTAATCATCCTCTTCTTCCATAAGGGTATAGAGGCGTCGTTCCATCCTCTGGGACCTCCTCTTCTCTGGACAATTTCTAGCAAAATGCCCCTCCTTGCCACACACAAAACATTTCCTACTTTCCTGGCCACTAACTCCAGGCCTTCTCAACTGGGGAAACCCTCTCCCTATTCCAGGGCGCTGTTTCAATACAGTGGACGGATTTTTTCCAAAACTTCTTCCTCGCCCTATCACCTCTTTCCTGTCTGCTGGCTTATTTGCAGCCTTCATTACCGACACCATTATCTGACTCTTTTGCCTAGTCTTTGCTTCCTCTCTATTTACATACACTTTTTGAGCCTCCTTCAACAGAGCGGTAATATCAGACCCAGCCCAGTCATCAATTTTTTGTATTTTCTTCTTGATGTCTGGCCATGCCTTTGTCACAAACTGCATTTTCATTAAGGACTCATAAGCTGGCGTTTCAGGAGAAAGACCAGAATACTTATTTAAATTGTCCTTAATACGTTCCAGAAACACTGAAGGTGTTTCATCTCGCAACTGTTCCACCTCAAAAGCTTTAGTTAAATTCTTTCCTTGAGGTACAGCTGTCTTAACTCCCTGAAGTATAATTCTCTTCAGGTCCTCCATTTGCCCCCGGTCAGCTACATTGTTATTATTCCAACCAGGATCTGCTAATGGAAACTTTGTCTCTGCAGCCACGGGTTGAGCAGCCCCGATAGGCCATAGCCCAATAGGCCATAGCCGCTTTCTGTATTTGTGACCTCTCCTCAGGGGAGAACAGGTAACCCAATATATGCTGTAACTCAGCATACGTATACAAATTGGGCCCCAAGAACAGATCCAATGATTCTGACAACTTAATCGGATCCGCTTGCAAAGACGGCATATTACTCTTGTAATTTCTCAAATCTGAAGATGTTAAAGGCACATTTACAAACGTTGTCACTGGGAGGCCTGCACCAGTTAAACCATTTGGCATCTCCCTTAAAGGCAACATTTTCTTAGTTTGTAAATGTGTCCTATGAGGGGAAGGAGGTCTTACAGGTACTGGTAATTCCTCCGACTCCCTCTTTATCTGTGGATATTGCCGAACCGCTGAAGGTGCTCTCCCACTGCTCCCAGCAGCAGCTGCCGCAGCTAAGCCACCCACTGCCCCAGCAGCATTCTGGTTATATGGAGGAGGTAAAGGTGGGCATGTAGCATAAGCCAAAGGGTCCCACCTTTTCTCTTCTTCCTCTTCATCATACAACACTCTAGAATCTCTGGGGGGGAACGGGTCAAACCATTGAACATGGAACCACGGTTCAACATATGGCAACTGAGAAATAAGTTTCTTGCCTTCCAATACCTTCTTCAAGGCATTAATCCAATATGGGTCAGACTCCCCAAACTTACTCCACCTATAATTAGGCTTTATCAAAATAAATTTCGGCCACACCCTAATACAATAATTAATCATAGCTACTTTATCCAACTGTTTGGTATAAACCTTCAACCAATCCTCTGTCCACTGAGTTAACAACTCCCCTAAAGGTGATAACCATCCAGTAACCCTAACAGGGGTTTATGATCTGTTACTAATTCAAACGGCCTGCCATACACATATTCGTGAAAGCGTTTGATAGAAGCGACAGCCGCAAGAGCCTCCCGGTCAAGCTGACTGTAGTTACGTTCTGCGGAGGACAAAGTCCTCGAGTAGAACGCTATCGGTGCTTCTAACCCATTCGGAAAACGGTGACTCAACACTGCCCCAATTCCAAATGGGGACGCATCAGCTGTCAGAGTGAGGGGTAAATCTGAGCTGTATTGGACTAACACAGCTGATGAAGATAACAGGTCTTTAACCGCCTGGAATGCGCGGTCATGTACTTTTGTCCAAACCCAGGGAGTTGCTTTGGACAGCAACCGGTGGAGGGGTTCGGCTACCGTGGCTTTGTGGGGTAAAAATACATTATAAAAATTTAAGAGACCCAAAAAGGATTGCAACTCAGCCTGGCAGGTGGGCACCAGTGCATGCTTAATGGCAGCGACCTTAGATGGGGTGGGACGGATCCCCTTCCATCCACTAAGTAGCCTAAGAATTCAATTTGGGAAACACCAATTTTGCACCTGCTCTTGTTTAATTTTAAGCCTGATTCACGGAAACGGAGGAGGACAGCCCGTACTCGTTCGATGAGCTCGCCCCGACACGAAGCGGAGACAAGCACATCGTCAAAGTAAGGCACTACCCCTGGCAGGCCCTGCAAAAGACGCTCCATTAAATTTTGAAAGAGGCCCGGGGCTACGTTCACACCAAACTGGAGGCACCGACACTTAAAAGCTCCATGGTGGGTCACAATGGTTTGAGCCTCAGCCGAGGCATCATCCACCGGGAGCTGTTGATATGCCTGGGCCAAATCTAATTTGGCAAAAATGGACCCTGGGCCTAGGGAATGTAGTAGATGTTGAACTACAGGAACAGGGTAAGGATTAGCTGTCAACGCCTTATTTAGGGTGCATTTAAAGTCCCCACAAATCCTAATAGACCCATCAGGTTTGATGGGAACCACGATGGGGGTCTCCCACTTAGAGTGATCGGTTGGCTCAAGGACACCTTGTGCTAAGAGCTTATCTAATTCCGCGTCCACCTTTGGCCTAAGAGCAAAAGGGACACGGCGCGGTTTAAGCCTAATCGGGGCAACCTGGGGGTCCAGATTTAGGGAGATGGGGGAGCCCACATACTGACCCAGGCCCCCATCAAAAATGTCAGAAAATTCATTAAACAGGCCCCCAAAACTGTCCACGTGTGTGGAGTGAATCCCTGATACCTGTAACCCCAATGCCCGAAACCAATCCATTCCCAGTAGGCTGGGAAGGAAACCCTTGACCACGATCAATGGAAGAAGTCCCACAAACCCCTCAGTTTCAATTAAAAAGGAATCCTGTCCTAAAATAGGAATGAAGTTCCCCTGGTAGTCTCTCAATCTGACAGGGCAGGGTTTCAAACGTCTCTTCTGAATCGTTGGAATTAGCCGCTTTAACACCCCCCATGACACGATTGACTTTGCTGAACCAGTGTCCACCTCCATCGGACAGGAGGCGCCTTCGATGAGCACTGTCATTGAAAGTTTGTTGTTACTGGTTAGTCTGGAAAGGGAAGTCACCTCAGTGATACGGCAGTCGCGCGAAATCGAGAAACATTCCTCCTTTTTAGGACGGTGAGACTTCGGCAAAACAGCAGGTTTGGGCAGAGATCGGCATGCTCGAGCAATGTGGCCCAGTTTCCCACAATGGCGGCAAGTTGCAGATCTAAATCGACAGGTCGCCCTTGGATGCTGTTCACCGCAGCTGAAGCATAGAGAGGGCTGAGGTTTAATTGGCCAACGTTTGTTCTTCGGTCTAGGCTTAGAAGCTTGTAGACGACTAATATCGGCCTCCTCATCCGTAGACTCGTCAGAGGCAATGTCTTGCAGGTTAACAGTAGTAGATGACAACCCCCTGGAAGGGTAGAACTTTCTAATGTCGGCAGTAGATTTGTCCGACATTTCAGCCACCTGTGCCTCCTCGATCGCAGTCGGGAGATCTAAATTCTTTTTGGCCAGTAAACGTCTTTGCAGACGGATGTCTTTAACGCCACACACCAGTTGTTCCACCAGCGCGTCATCAAGGTCGCGGTATTCACAATCGAGGGCAACTGTCCTCAAACGAGCCACATAACGATTGATAGACTCCCCCTCCTCTTGTAACACCTGTCGCAGTTGAAACCGACGGGCAAATCGGGAAGGTGCAGGGGAGTAGTGGTCTTTTAACTTAAGGTGCAGGACATCCCAGGCAACTGTGTGCACCGGGGTAGGGGCAAACAAAGCCCGAGCGGTCGCGAAAACTCAGGGCCACAAGAATTCAAGAAATGAGCCCTCTTTTTACCTCCAGAAAGGTCGGTGAAGTCGTTTGCCTCTAAGAAACATTCAAAGCGTTCCATATAAGCTTCCCAGACCTCAGTGGATGGGTCAAAAGGGGCAAAAGTCGGTGGAGCCATTGGAATTCTTCCTCTTCCTCGTCGCCAGTGTTAAATAGTTTGTTCAGGCATGAATTAGGCCGAGGTTGCGTTTAAACAGAACACTTTATTAAACAGCAACAGGCATTGAGAAAACACGAACAAGGCTGAGGAGAACTGACAGCCTATTTATACTCCTTAGCTTGTCAAACGATAACCAATCAGCAACCACAGATACTCCCACTTTAGGGAGGCCATGCCTCTTGGCCAATCACGGGGTGGCATCCCCAGTTGCCGGGGCCACCGAACACAACAGATACACAAACCTGATTTGGACTTTAAGTTGAACCAGAGTGGAAATTCTGGAGGTTGAAATGGTCTTGGACAGATTCCATCCACCCCACTTTCCCTTCTTAAAGTTTATTTCTGGTAGCCTTTGTTCTAACCCAGAGTTGTGGTTTGACAGGAACAGCATGATAAGATGCAGGGCTAGCAGATAAACATAAGCAGCATTTCTGACCTAGGGTAGGGTCATACTGTTTAACAAGATCTTGACTTTATTCCAAAATCCGTGATATATAGTCTCCTCTATGCAATTGTTGTAGAGGCCCATTTTCCTTATCTATTCCCCCCTCAGCTGGGAATGTCAATAGTGCAACCTTAAGGTGGTGGAGTTGACTTAGGTCTAAAGTAAGAACCCCATGTATAGACAATGCGTTTTTGGCGGTAGCGAACTTGACCTAAAGTGTCTCTACTTGGGGAATCAATATTCATCTTATGTTCACTTGAGAGTCCTAGTGCGAATAATGTCCAAAGCCATAAACAAATCACAATCAACTATGGTGTGAAGCTCACTACGTTAGTGGTGTGTGTGGTTTGGGAAACAGAAGTAGCAATAAAAATCCTAGGTCTACCACAAAACCGTTTCTTATATATGTAAAACAAGAGTATTAGTAAGGCTAGAAAAGCAACTACCCACAGAACCCACACCCAAACTCCCTCTAACATTAGTATGTGTAAGAAAGTGTTATATTACAGCTAATAATATGTATATGTACAATGTGAAGGCAGTTGTCCTCTTTACAAATCTTCCGCCGTGCGTTGAGAATCAGCTTCTGGAGTGATTCAGCAAGGCTGATGATCACCACCGTGCATTGAGAGTCTGTTGCCGGTAGGACTCAGCAGGGTGTATTCTTCTTAAACTTCCGCGCCAATGGCCTGTCAGGTTTTTTTTACCTGGTATCAGTCTCATCCAGTGGATCCAGGATCGTCCTCCTAAGATCTTAAAAGCACAATTACAAAACCAATACATCTGGGCGAGTGCGCAAAGGAATCTGAGCAGTTGTAGTCCTTTTCAGTTGGGAAACAGCATAGGCAACCACTGAATCTTAAGAAAGAAAAAATACAAAAATAGTCCAGATGATGAAGAACGCTATTCCCACTGGTGGCTGCCTACCAGTCCCTTGGATCCTTTGGATCATCAACTTCACTGGACCTTCTTGATGAGATTGGGCCCATTCACTTGGGGTCTAACTTCCGTCCAGTTTGGATTAACATCCAATCATCGTGGTGGAATTTGTGGACTGGAAACTTCAAAAGTGGTGTTTGGGCTAATAGTCCTTGTTTCCTAAAAACTTCAAAATATCTGGACGGTTATACACATATTGTTTCAATACTTTGTCTCTGGTTTCTAGGGAATTAATGCATATGCTTCCTGTAGTGAAAACTACTCCAAACAACAGTTCATATGATGATAATCTAGGTTGGGTAAAACTCTTGACACCACTGTTGCTGTAGCATTACTGCAGATAAAAGCTGCAACCCACCCTGTGAGGTGGTTCACTATGACTAATAAATATTTTACATTCCCCACTTTTGGTAATTCTGTAAAATCCACATGAATACATTGAAATGGTCTTAAAGCTGGTGGTACCTCTTACCCATCTGTTGTTTTCTGACAGCATGTTCATTCACCTTTTTACAAACCAAACATTTGTTTATAATTGATGTTACTAAAGGATATATCCCAATACAACCATAACTGTTTTAAAAGTTCATCTACAATAGCTTGAAGTCCCCAATGACTCCACCCATATTTTGCCAAATGATGTCCAGAGACTAAGGGTTACAATGCATTAAGCAATAGCCATCATAAAGTCAGTTTATTGCCCCCCACAAACTGGGTCCTCAATTCACCTACCTTAGAAAAGATGGAAGGCTGAGTCAACCTTGAGCCTGGTGAGATTCGAATTTACAGTAATTGCAGACAGCTGGTGTTAAATTACAATGCATTTGTCTACTGAGCTATCCAGGCTCCCTGTCCATAGAGCTTAATTTAATGAATACAATTCAAAGGTTTGAGCAGACCAATTTCGAGGCAATTTGTCTCCAGGGGGTGTCCCTCCAAATCAGGTCTTGTTTTTGTATGTAAGCCAATTATTTCAACACCATAATGTTCTCATCCAAGGTGATCCATTGATCTGGTGTTGGTTAAGAACTGTGCTTGATTCAAATTGTGATCTGTAGGTAAAATCAAATCTGTCTGCTGCATTAAAATTGTTTCATTTTTGTTTAGAATCTTGAATCAGATAACCACCACTGAAGGATAGTTCTGACTTGATGTGGGGTGCTTACAATGAGGGCTCCCCCAAAGGTCAATTTCCTACTTTCTGAGCCAACACCCCTCGTGCAATTCAATTTGTGTGTGTTTGTGTGTGTGTGTGTGTGTGTGTGTGTGTGTGTGTGTGCCTACAAAGAGACCGAATGGCTTCTCCAAATTTAGCAAACCCAATACAGGAGCCCTGGTTAAAGCCTGTTTCAAATTTTCAAGGCTTCCTCTTTCATGTCCCTCCCATTTCAAACTCCAAGGTCCAAATTCAATTAATTTTGCATAGAATTATCTTAATTCTTGCTTGTTTACAGATGGAGGCAGAAATGCCACCCCTCCTTTCTATCAGGAGTGATTTTTTTTTACTACTCCTGTCGGGGAAAAAAGTCTTTCCCTTTAAAGATTTCTGAAAGGCAGAGCTTTCCCTTCCTGAATTCAAAACTCCTGGAATCAGTTTATTGTTCCTAGTAAGGCAAGCAAGAAACAAACAAACACATCTTTTATTCTTCCTTTGTTGTGGAAAATAAGGTGGCGTCTCAGTTTCTTAATGGCCCATTGGTAAAGGTGGGGGCTGAACTCTGCCTGAGTTTCTGCTTATTTTCTTTAGAGGAATTTTCTTGTGCTTTTAATATTGAGCTTCTCAAATCTTCCAATACTCCCTTCACTGATTAAGTATATTCAAATGCTTTGTTCACTTAATCTGATCTCTGTCAACGAAAAACACCACTTCCTCTTCTTTGGATCGGGCAATCTTTAACGCTGTCTTCCCTGCCCATATCATCACTTCTTCCCATTATCACTTGGTTCCACTCTCACATTCCTTTCTTCCTTCCCCGTCCAAAGGTTATACGACATCTATAACCTTCCAAAAACAAATCACATACCTTCTCCCTTCCATCAATTCTACTTTCTCTAACTCCTTCTTCTTATAACATTCAATTCCTCCTACCACTGCCATCCTGATTTCCAAGCCAGCACAAGTCTGTGCAGACCAACTTAAAGGCAACTTTCTGACTTCTCTTAAAACTTCCTCTCACCCTTCAACTACCGTATATCCCTCTATAAACAAATTAGCTCCTCAGCACCAATATCTAATCTCCTTGTAAACTGAAGTGAACAAAAACAAGCATACTCTCGAGGCAGAATCTAACATTTTAGCCACTGACTCTCTCTTACTACATATTGTAATTTCTAACTCATCACTGTAACAATTCCTAAAAGGGCAGTAATTTTAGCTGCAAAATGTAATTCTCTGTCTCCCGGAAAATGTAAGTCAGATTCAAAAAATCTTTCAAAATCATTTCTTTGAGATAGAATAAAAATAAGAATAAAAATAATTTTATTTCTATACCACCCTTCTCCCGAAGGATTCAAGGCGGTATACAGCCTATTTTGTTTAAAAAAACAAGACAAACACCAATTTAAAATAATTAAAAATATTAAATGGATTCGGCTCAATTTAAAACCCCAGAAATTTAAAACATCCAATTTAAAATTATGTCGCTAATCCAGCCTGGTGAAACAACAGGACTTTGAGTACAGGTTTAATTAAGTGTATTAAACCTCCAAAAATTGCCAGAAAAGAAAAAAATAAAAAATAAAATCAAAATGTATTCAGAGCAGAAAGGAGAATGTATCTGCATAGCTTTCATATGAAAGAGGCTTCGCAAAAAGAGGAGGAGGGGTGGGGGTGTGAGAGAAAGGAGAAAAAAAAGTTAAAAGGAACTGTTTCTCTCCAAAGGAAAAGGAGGGGAGAGGAAAAAAATGTTTTACAGCACGTAAGGAAGCACGCCTCGCTTCCCTCCTCCATTCAGCATTCTTACAACAAAGCAACACATTCAGTATTTCTCTAATTTCTCACCTTATCAACACACAGGCTTTTCACATTTGTACTGCAATCAGACTTCTTGTTTAAACCAATTTCACATATAAAAAAATCCCACCATTACAATAATCTCAAACATCTCCCACAGCCTCAAGCACAAATTTACTCACTTTGCTGGCAGCCACACATATCACAATCAATTCAATTACATTCAAATTTACACACTATCATTATATATATATATATATATATATATATATATATATATATATATATACACACACACACACATATATACACACACACACACACACACACACACACACACACACACACACACATATATATATATATATACACATACATATACATATATATATTTAACAGAAATCACACCAAATTGATCAAGTCATATTATCTGTTTTCCCATTTAGACAGGCTTTTACCTTTTTACTGCCTGCTAAACCCCGGGTGGGAAGAACAGTAAACAATGTCTTCTTTATTCTTAGTTCTTTCAGAGTTCTCTGGCTGTTTAAGAATGTCAGTTTATCAGAAATTTTATAATACTGCAATTAGTTCTTCTCTTACCACACATAAGATTACACACAATACTTAGTTCCTTAATTCCAATACTTAAATACTTAATTCCAGAGACTTCAGGATGCCACCTGGTCCCCCAGGGGGTTGATCAAGCCCCACTCTTCTACCCCTTAAAGAGTAGGCATCTCTAAACAGAGAGACTTTAACTCTCTGATTTATACTTACCTGTTTTCTTTTCCTTTTTCTTTCTTTCTTTCTTTCTTTTTTATGTATTTATGTTGAGTCTCTGTGTCTGATTAACGTTCAAGGATTCTTGACTGGCCTGTTTTCATCAGCGGATTTACGGCACCTCCTCACTGAATCTCCGTGGACTTCAAAGGAGTTCTAATGGCTGACCAGTGGATTTTCCTTGGGGAGGCGTCGATTCCCGCTGAGGCAGGCTGTCTGGTAGAACAAAAGTTCCTCCTTAGTCCCATCTGGGGTGCCATAAATGTTGTGGATTTAATAAGACAAACACAACTTTTGGATTAATCAGAGACAATTTATATATTGCGCAATAGGTTCAAAGCTCTGTACATGAAGCATTGAACAAAGACAGAAATTAGGTACAATGGTTTTATACCCTTCTAGACAAAGGATTCTGTTAACTCAGCAATTCATATAGTCATATACATTTGTCATTTTTAATTGACATTTCCTAATTACTGAGTTTCTTTGCAAAACAGTTATAATTCTTTTTGTAGATTACTGAAGCATAGACTCAAATCATCTTCTGACGATAGACAACTTTTAACTCATGTGGATCCCCTTGACCTAACCAACCTTTAAGCTGTATGTCATTAGAATGTTCCTTTCTTCTGACAACTTAGAGGCCTCCTAGAGGAACCAAAAGGATTTTGGCTGAGTTTGTACTTTTTCCAACCGGATGCATTGCTTTTTAGAATAGAGTGAATAGAAAGTTATCCAGTGGTCATCTATCAGAGCCCGCTTCATTTACATTATCAGGGTCTCCAAGGCATGGCGAAAAAGACAGTGCTGTGGAGCACAACTCGCTCACACAGCACCCTGTCGCCACAATTCCCAACCGGAAGTCCAGGGCAATGTGAGTTTCTATCTGCGTCAACCTAGACTGGGGAGGGAGGGAGTGCGAGGAGCCAGAGACCCTTCCCGGAAGTTGGCATCATGGCAAGACGTGCGGGGTTTTTGGCAGCTCCTGAACCCCCCCCCCGAAAACTCTGCTGCTGGATGGTCCGAATTGGACCCCACAGTCTCGTTTTGGCTGTGGTAGTGGAGGGCACATCCTGAGGACCCCAGGGACATTGCAAAGAGCAGCAGCCTTTAGGCTGCGGAGGCTGTGACAGCTTCAGGAAGGATGATCGGAATGACAGTGCTCAGAGCGGTGAGAACTTTCACTTTTTTAAATATCATTAAGAGCACCCTTATTGATGTATGAGATTGTGATGAAAAGTACATGAAGAAGAGCGGCGAACCTATTTGGATCAATTCCCCCCCCCCCAAGTATACATTTTAAAAGACTTGAAATTGCTTAATTGTTCTACTTCTTTTGTGGAAAGCCGGACTAGACTGAAAGTAAGAAAAACAGTATTGGAACGCTTTTGAAACCTTTGGAATTTGTTGATATTGGATTGTTTGATTTGCTATGTTGGCACATCTGGACTGGTACCTTTTCTTTTCTTTTTTCTTTTATTTTTGGACTTCTGGCCTCCTGCAAACTCGGAGCCAGGCCGAACTTTTGCGTGCCACTCGCTGAGGTGGAGGATGGAGCTGGAACTAATAGGTAGCCAAACTAAGTGCCCAAAGGACCCCATCCCGTGATCAGGAATCCTGGTGCCTCAGTGAGTGAAACTTTCCTCAGCTCCTCGGAAGACTACAGAGTTTGCAGGCCACCTGCCTAGCTAGCACCCAGATTGGCTGCAACACAAGCATTCATTCTGGGCTTTATTTGAGATTCCTAGCTGCGATGGATAGCAAAGCTAGGACTGACTCAGGCCAGCTTTCTCATTTAGGGAGCTCTGCTGATTGAGAGGGCCGCGTGGCAAGAGAAAAGGGATTACATATCAGCCTCATCCGAAGCGAGTGGCTGGGAGGGGCAAGGGGCATGGCCGGGCGTGGTTAGCTACCGGTTCAGGTGAACCGGTGCGAACCGGCTGAATCCCACCACTGCTGGTATATACCAAGGCTACATCCTACATTATATACAAATCATTGGAATGCCTAGAAGGGAAGTTATTTGACCTGGATGCAAGTTGCTTCCTCTCTGACTTCTTCAGGGGTTATTCAGGGAAGATAGAAGCATTTGTTTTGGTTTAAATGCCTCTCTTTCACTGTTAAGGCTGTTGGGAATGGGCCTTGGAGTGGAATGATCTAGAACAAGGAAATAAATGCATATAACATAAATGAATATTAACATTGAGAGTGGAGGTTTGTTTTCTGAGCTTGTGGGTTGGTTTCTGAATATTTCATTATCAGACTAGGTAGGCAACTTCTTCAGCAGAATTTAGGGAATTGCAATGGGAGGATCATATCAGATGAGGGTCTAGTGATGGGTCTTGTGATGGGGAAATCACATCAGATGATGGTTGTTGGAAGGTGAAGTGCTGGTCGGGGAGGTTGGGGGTTGGTTGAAGATCAGTGCCGTCCCTAGTTGGTTGTGTGGTTGATTTGAATTATTAGGGGTTTGTAGGCTGATTGTAGGTTGATGTGTCTTTGATGGAGTGCCAGGCTTCAATAAACTTGTGAGTGTAGCAGATGATAGTGTGGGCAATGATTATTGTACTGCTCCAATCAAATTGATGCTGCTCAATATCAGTGTAGGTAGAGATTAGGGATTTGGGATCGTGGCATCTGACTGCCAACTGGTGTTCATAGAACTTGGTTTTCAATTGACATAATGTTTGTCCCATGTAGAATTTGTTTCAATCATTACAGATGATTTTGTAAATTACATTGTTTCTTTCATTCTTCTGTATCTTGTCGTTGGTTCTAGATAATTCCTGGTGGAGTGTGGCAATGGGTTTGTAGGCTATTGTTATTCTTAAAGGTTGGAGAATTCTGGCTGTCATTTCTGACACCCCTTTTCTGTGTGGTAGGGTTAGTTTTCCAGGATGGTTGGCTGTGTGTTGTGTTGTGGTTTAGGTGTTTTTGAATACAAAATTTTTTGGATAACCATTGCAGAGAAACCAGCTGTTTCTCTTCCACTTTTCTTAGTGCTGTAGTGCTGCAGTGTGTCCTGGCTGGAAGAGGTCTGGAAGCAGTTTCTTTTGTGTGCAATGTGTGCAATGGAGTGGTTTCTTGTGAAGTTGAAGATTTAGTCTATGTGAGTGGGTTTGCAGTAGACTTGGGTTTCCAGTTCTCCGTTGCTTAGTTATATCAATGTCAAGGAATGGGAGTCTTTTGTCCATTTTCTCTTCATGTGGGAATTTGAACCCAGGAAATATGTTATTGAGTGGCTGGTGTGTTTCTTCAATTTAGGAGCGTTTGATGATGATGAAGGTGTCGTTGATATAGCATGTCCAAAATTTTGGTTGGATGGTAGGTAGGGCTATGGATTCAAATCATTGCATGACTGATTCTTCTATTAGACCCAATATGGGTAATTCTATCAGGCTGCCTTGTTACTTGCTTGTAGAACATTGTACACTTTTGAATGTTGAAGATATTTCTCTCAAAGGCAGTGAATGATACCTGGGATATAACCTACTGTGCCTTACTGCTGTATTGCCACATCTTAAAATGAGGAACAGTATCAAACTATTTATGCAACTTATATAGGTAAAGTAATAAGATCTACTATAACTGACAATGTAATAATGTATAAATATTAAATATCTAAATCTTAAATTATATAAATTTTATTTGATACTATTCACATAATGTACATAGCATAATTGCACGTAGCCAAACTGAAAACGTTGAATTGTAATAATCTTGTTTATTCAATAAAAACTCTTTTAAAAAAAATAAAAAAATAAAAAATAAAATGAGGAATAATATTATCAAACAAGAAATTACTAAGGTAAAGAAATTACCGTACAAATCTAGTTTTCAAATTACTTTGAAGAATGTTCCATTATTCACCATTTAGTCTTGTTGTACAGATCATATAATAATGTGCTGTTTAGTATCACAAAAAGGCAGGGTTTTTTTTTCTTTTTCTGAGAGGTTCTAAGGTTTGTGTTCAAGGCTTTGTATATGTGCTGTTATATTTGCTGTTTGCTGTTTTCAAGGCTTTGTCTGCTTTTGTAAATGTCTATGTATTTCAGTTTTATGAAACTTGGAACCTTCTTTCCTTGTTGGGAGAGGCTGCTCACATTGACCATATATTTTCAGCAGAATTATTTCATGAATAATTTCAAATTTTTATTTCAAAATGAGATTCTGGATTCCTAGTGTGGGAAAGAAATTAATTCTAGTCCAGAAGCAATTCTATGTATGGCCTGAGAAAGAAGTGCCTTGAGTATTTGATCAAAGGTGCACGTATGCACAAGCAGCCCCTTTGAAGCAAGATAATGTCAAACATGATTCAGCGGACCAGTTCTTGTCAAGGGCTCTAAGAAGGTTACTTTTAAGGAATGACAAGGCAGAGTTAGTAGGAGCTTTGGGTACTATGGCCCCTGGCAAAATAGCTTTTCATACTAGATATTAACAAAAAAATATATATAGGGCCATTAAACCATCCAAAGGCAGAGCTAATTGATCTCTCATATATATATATATATATATATATATATATATATATATATATATATATATATATATATATATATATATATATAGTTTTATTCATAATCAAATACCTTTACTGTATGTTAAAATCCAAGCTTTATTCACTTGCATCACTACATGAACCCTAAGTTTACCTTATCAGCACTTTTCAGCTAGGAAGTATGCTCTCTTCCAGAGATGTATTCAAGGAGATCCATGTAAAAATAATTTTTAAAATAGCACTTCTTGCTATTTTTTACCTTCCATGAAATCTAGATAGATTGATTCATTAAAATCTAGGAAAAGAGGGAATGGAGTGATTATAATAATTTGATTTTGTTGGATCAGCTACTTTAGGACTCACATTTAAAAACAACAAAAGACCCCATGTTAAAAGGCAATGGAAGATTACCAGGTGATCTTAGTAGCAGCTAAATCAGAAATTTGTTCCAGTTTTACATTACCATAACAATTTATCTTTAAAGTTTGAAGGAAGAAAGGAATGTTATTCAGCCTGTCTGGATAAATAAAACACTGTGTGGTCTGAAGATAAAATCTCAGTACAAAGCGAACTAAGCAGAGTTGGGGGGCACAGGGGAAATCTATGGGGAGAAATATTTGCAACATAAGTTACCAAAGTTCAGCCTGAGTTAGCAATTGTTCTAAACTTTTTTAAAAAAAACATATATAGAGAGATGGTGAGTGAAAGTAAATGCTACATAAAATGTTGCTGTGAAAGCAAAGGCTAAAAGTAGCAAATTGCACCTCGTGAATGATGTGAAACTGCCAGGTCTTCTGGTGCTATTATGCAGGCGTTACCAAATAATTTTAAAGCATGTCCATCACTTTCTGGTCACTGCCTGAAGTAGTATTTGTGCCTGTATAAAATAGCTTAAGAAAGTAGTACAAATAGTTGGCTGTGAAGTACAGTTTTTGTTTTATCTGTAACTGGATTAGATGCAGGTGAGCAATGATTGCGATAGATACTTTCACATACTAGCAATAAAATGCTTAGAATCCTCCATGCAGATCAGAGGTATACATGGCAAAAGAAAAGCAAATTTTTCAAGCAAGCTTTAATAATGACTAAGAAACATGAAATACTATTGCTGATATTGGAATGGGACAACTCGCCCTGGCCAATTTACTGCAATATACATCAGCAGGATCTAGGACAACTTGCTGTGGCCAACTTGTTATAGCCAACTTATAATGGCTAATTTACTGTAGGCCAATTTGCCAGAGGACAAGAATTACACTAATATTGAAGAAATGGTGGAATAGAAACATAAAGAAAGGATGCAAAAGGAGGTACAAAATGAAATGTGAATGACAAAATTTTTTTTATTATTATTATTTTAAATAATTAAATTGAATTATTGAATTGGCAAGTTCAACAAGAACAACTTGTGGCAAGTTGTCCCATGGTGAAGTTGGCAATAGTGACTTGACTGTAACGAGTTGATCATGGTGAGTTGACTGTGATGTGTTGGCCATATTGAGTTGGTTGTGGTAAATTGGATGAATGAGCTGGAAGGGAGCTTGGAGGTCTTCTAGTCCAGCCCCCTGCTCAAGCAGGAGAACCTGTACCATTTCAGAAAAGTAACTGTTTAGTCTCTTCTTAAAAGCCTCCAGTGATGGAGTGCCCATGATTTTTGAAGGTAAACTGTTCCACTGGCTAATTGCTCTCACTGTTAGGAAGTTTCTCCTTAATTCCAGGTTACCTCTCTCTTTGATTAGTTTCCAACCATTGTTTTTTGTCCTGCCCTCTGATGCTTTGGAGAATAATTTGACCCTCTCTTCTTTGTGGCAGCCCCTCAAGTACTGGAATACTATCATGTCACCCCTAATTCTTCTTTTCTTTAGACTAGTGAAAACCAAATCCTGCAGCTGTTCTTCATATGTTTTATTGAAGGACTAGTTTTCTGGGGAATGCTGAGAAAGGTAGAAGGAAAAAAAAGAGGATAATCAGCAAACAAGGTGAATGAACATTAGTGATGGGTGTAACATTGGAAAACCTGAAAGATAGGAATAGATTGTAACGTAGTAAATCTTTCAGTGTGATTCTAAGAGTCAACACTAACTTGGATGGCACAAAACTAATAAATAATTATCCATGTGATGTGAAATGTCAACATTTTCAGAATTTCTCTCATTACAAAAGATGAATATTGAATTTAAAAAAGGAAATAAGTCTGTGTTTGAATCTTTAAATTAATTGGACTAGAATCAGAGAGTAAATGGGGGTTGCTTATTTCCTGAATCTTTATGAACTTTCAGATTCTTGATTTGTTTTGTTTTTGCTGCCTGCTTTCTTTCTGACATTGCATAATTCTGCCTTCCTTAAGTTCACCCTGGTTCTTCGTTTGTCTCCTAATTGGTGGAGCTCTTTGTAGGAAATTCTGCCTTAAGGTCACCTCCATAAATGAGACCTTATATGAATGCTTAAGAGCTTTGACAACTATCCATATGGTTTTTAATATTTCTGCTCCAAACTCAGTTGTTTTGGCTTGAAATTTTTTTGTTGGCTATAGTCCAGTTTTATAATCTCCTGCTTTTTTTTCCTGCCTTCTCTTTTATCTTTCCATACTTAAAGTGAGAGCTGTATAAAAAACAGACTATCTTTTCACCAGAAGCAATACAAAGAGAAATTGTTTCTAGTGCCCTTGATACATGTCTCCTTTGTGTGTGTTTGTGTGTGTGTATGTGTGTGTGCATGTGTGTGTGTGTTTGTGTTTGACAGAAAAAGAATAAGGCTGTGGATAAGAGCTTGTACAGCTCCTCTTGGAAGCCATCAACAGCTCAATAACTGTGGGCAACAGACCATGTGATCTTGTGAATCTTTTGCTTGGTTTCCTCCTTGATGCTTGTGATCAAACACAGCTTTTCATTTTCAAGATCACAGATGACAGAATGAAAGCAAAACCCATGCCCATAATTGTTAAGAATCAAGGAAAAAAGAGAATTGGAGCCTGTTCCATTTGTTTATAAAGGCATTCTATAATAGTTTCATTTTTCACCATGCCAAAAGGAAAGGAAATAACTTTCCATTATATTTTCTCATAAATTCTAGTTGTTTTTTTATGTTAATAGCTCAATATGCTTTATAATTTTTGAACTCTGAATATTTTGCTTAGTTCAAACTGCATAATCCCATCTATAAATACAAATAAAAGATTTTCAAATAAGGCAGTAGTGGGTTCCACTTACCTTTGCTACCGGTTCGGAAGTGTGAGTGTGTGCGCGTGCTCGCTTCGATTACGTGTGGCACTTCTGCACATGTGCAGAGCATCTGTACTGATGTCTGGGTGAGTAGGTGGAGTCGCCCACTGCCACCACTACCAGTTCACCTGAACTGGGGTGAACCAGTAGAAATCCACCACTGAAATAAGGTAAGATATTCATATTTTGTCTAATTGTAACTTTGGCTTTGGAATGATTTCGCAATATAAATAATGTGACAATATTGAGTCAGGTTCTTTATTATTCTTATAATAAATATAAATTGATTCATCCTGATGTCTATAGGAAAAAGTAAGAGAGAATATTTTTACTTGATAATTTTATTCAAATAAATCCATTTCATATTTACAAACATATAAATGAATCAAAGTATATTTGCTTATTATTGTTAGAATTTTGCAACTAACATGCACACAAAAATATATTTATTAAAGAGAATTATGTCCCAAATGTATATATAATAGAAGATTTTAGCACATGCTATGGAGTATGGAAGTGGGGAGAAATGCTTTGGGACCAGGAAACAGTCAGTCCTGATTTAAAAAGGAAAAAAAAAAGATGGGTTTATGCCTGAATACTAAGTAATAGGGATCAAAGAGCAAGAAGAAAAATTAGATGGGGCAAGAGGAAAAAAGAAGGCTGGATCCTGAGGTCATGAAGGTTAAGAGCTGTGGGGAAGAATGTAGCAAGATTATTCAGAGGCATCTTAAACTTATTTTAAAATGTACAAGCAATTCTAGTCATTTTACTTTCTTTTAGATTCCCCATGTGGCATAGGGTTCAGAGCCAAAAACCAGAAATGCCACAATGTTTCCTGTTAATAATTATATTAATGGAACTTAGATTTTGCAAGTTACTAATTTTAAAAAATTTAGGAATGTTAATGTACCTTTCTATATGTAGATGGTTTGATTGAAATGAAAGTATCTTAATATTAGCTAACTTTTTCATTTTTTCATTAACATCTTTTAACATATTTTTTTCATGGCCAAAATTCAAGTCAAATCTGAAGAGTCATAGATTCAAACTTCAGTATACCATGATATTATATGAAATCACTTATGATGGCACATGGACTGGACACAATCAGGAATATATTTGATTTTAGTTATAACATTTAAATAGCTTCTTATAAAATTAGAATTACTTATAATGTGATATTGCAAATGTTAGAACAATGCAAAATGAACTATACCCATAAGCTAAAAATCCAGTGGTTGTGACAAGCAGTGTCAACAGACTGAAATGGGGACAATCTGTAATATGATATTGAAGTTTTTCAGCAAGTCTTTCGGTTAAAATTGACATATTTAGGAGCAGTTTGAAAACATTGCATTACATTTCAGTGTAAAGATATGTTTTCTATTAGTTATACAAAACCTTTTCAATCAAGACATAAGAAGCAAAAGCAGTGGTGGGATTCAGCCAGTTCACACCACTTGCATAAAACATACCTAATACCCTTTTGTCCCACAAACAACATTTTCCCCACAACAACAGCCCTGTGAGAAGATTAGATTGAGAAAGAGTGACTGGCTAAAAGTCCCCCCTAAAGTGGGACTAGAACCCAGAGTCTCCTGATTTCTAGGATAGCATCTTAATCACTGCACTAAACTGACTCTCTAATCTACTGTGGTCATTCAGGAAAAACAGTGGAAGTCTTGGTTTAGGTTCCTGTCTTTAAACATCTAAAGATAAGCAAAAGGAATGGCTACTGATTCAGGAATTGACTATATCTAAAATTGATAAAACTATCAATTTTAGCTCTAGATAAGTTTTAACTCTAGATGGGTTCTGTTTCATCAGAAGTTGTTTGGTTATCTGGGCTTTGTTCTGGACTCCAAACTCCAATTTAAAAATTAGATGAAAGTGTGGTCAAGAGAGTCTTTGCAGAGCTTTGGTTGGTGCTTTAGTTATGATGATTCCTAGAATAGAAAGCAATGCAACACTTACTGATGTTCTTGTTATTTTCCATATGGACCACTATAGTTTGCTCTACATGAGATTGTCATGAGCAAAAGTATACTAAGAAACATAATGTTATACAAATATTTGTCCTATGGGAGTAAAAGATGATGGTGTTAACCTTTAAGGGACTGCATATTTTACAAGCTGGTATTCTATGATAATAACTAGAATCCAAGGCATATAAGTAAATAATATGTATTGAGAATTTCTATCTTATATAAAAAGATGGAAAGGGAGTTGGAAAAGACTATTCCATAGAGTGCCTTACCATCCCACTCCAGATATTTGGCAAACTGTTTAAAAACTTGAATTTTTAAAACAGTATTTGGGGATTATGTAATGAATAGAGATGTAGCTGAAGTGGCTATATTATATTATATTATATGTATATTATATTGACAATTGCTCTAAATGTTACTATTGATGTGAATGCTGTAGTCCCTCCCTCTTTTTAAGCTTGAATTTCATTTAGCATCAAGCAATTGAAGCAGCATAGAAATTGTGTGTGTGTGTGTGTGTGTGTAGAGATATAGATGTAGATGTAGATATAGATTAGATATAGATATAGATATACAGTACATATAGATATAGATATAGATAAAGGTATAGATAGAAAGAAAGGAGAATGGTCGTTCTAAATGACCTCAAGGAAGCACTTTTTTCTATATGGTTCAATTGATAAGGCCAATCATTAGTTCAACGTCCTTCAATCTTATTCAGCATCTTCAGCAGTGTCTTGCAGAAAAGATTTCCTGAAAATAGCAAGGGTTGAACACTCTCTGGGTCAGAGAGGATTTAAATTTGATTCTAGCGGGATATTCCTGTTACAATTTCCATACAAATCTGTCCATGTTTACTGCTGCATTTTCCCAATCTGAGGTCAGGGTGATTTTGGAATGGCTAATCTAGTACAGTCCTGGACTGCTATTTAATTAAATCCTGGAATCCAATTTCCTACAGAAAATGACTTTTATGAATGTAGGTTTAAGCAAATTCCCAGAGTGTTTGAATTAATTAGTTACACTTGAATTAACTGGCTCCATATCGAAAATTATTGACTTAACTGTTGTACGAGCTTGTGTATTCTTGAAGGTTAGTTTGTCCATCTGCATCTTTCAAACCTCATTTGTGTCATTATTTAATTCTATTGCTAGTGAACTCAGATTACCACATATTGTTTTGTACTATCACTTTTATAACAAAGCTTATTTTTATTGTGATGCACCCAGAATTAGCTAAATGTCTATGGAAATTCTCAGTCATCCAGGTCAGGTTGTCCCAAAGGTGCTTTTTCAAGAGGCAACTGGACTTTCTAGTTTTTCTTTGAAGACATTTCATTTCTCATCCAGACCTGAAAAAGGTTCTTGGATGAGCATGAGTTCTGATTTACATACAAATTTGAGTTAGAGACAGAATTAGGAATAGAACCCATTCTTAATCCAGGACTGTCTATAATGGCCTCATTGTTTTATAAAATGGATGCCCCCACCTTTCATGAAAGATGCAAGTTTGGAAAATGTCCTTGGATATTGGCCAAATGTCATGGTAAAGATGAAGGAGGGATGAAGGAGGAGGAGGAGAACAACAGAATTCAACCTGCCATTTTAAAGTTAAAAATTGCCCATCACCTGTCCTACTTAACCTCCACATCATTTTAATTATCTAGTTATGAAATAAGAATTTCTCCCTTTTAAAAAATATTGTAATAACTGAAGAGTTAAAACCCAAGAAGAAGCTTTGTATTTTTAAAAAAATGGATACAATTTGCATTAGCATTACATACTCAAGATATCACAGTATTTTGCAATTTCTTTTTTCATATGAATGATTTTTTTTCAGCTTCCTAAACTTTTTTCTTTTTTGAAAGGTATAAATACTAATAGCAAGCTTAGCTTTTTGAAATATATGTTTCTGTAAATCAATGAAATGAAATGAAACAATATCACTTGTAAAATTTATGCCACTAGTCAGATGGTGAGCTTACAGCAGGAGTAGCAACAACAAAGGAATGAAACACTTTATAACAAAGAAGGGAGATGTATTTATAGAAAGTTGAACTATTTAGGTCAACTATTTATAGAAAGATGAACCAAACAACATACAGCCAAGATTAAGGGGATGATGCATTTAAACCAATGACCTTTTAATTTGTTTTGTTATGCATGCCCTACTCAGTTAAGAGCTGCACAGATCAATATAATAAGAAAATCCTTCTGTATCAAATAGGTTTTTCCAGCTGTTAACCATTCACTGATGTTTCCTGTCTGCAGCATCTCATTGAATTGTTCGGCCATTTTTCCATGCAGGCTGGTCAGGTATTTGAGCCAAAAGCCATGCAGTTGATCATTGCCAGGCGATGTCCAGTTCTTAATTTTTTTCACTCTGTTGCTTATCATTTCAGTAGTTATTTTCAGTCCATTTTGTTCTTGGAGAATTTCCTCTCAAAATCTCTGATCCACCCAGCATTTTTGTTGTAACATTTCTCAGTCTCCCACAGGTCTTTTCAAAACTGAGTAGTTGCCATTTTCTCAGGTTTTTCAAATTTCATATCCCCCGTCTGATTCAGACTCTGATCAAAGACTGATTCAATCTTTGGTCTGATTGGAACAATTGATTTTGTTTGTACTGGATGACTCTGGCTTCGTATCTTTCAATTTTTCTTGCTGTTGCTGTTATCTGCTGCTTCACAATTTCCAATGCTTCAACAATTTTTCTTGTGCTGAGTCCATATTTTTTTATCAGATGTTTCCTGATCTTGCTGTTCTTCAGCTTTTTCTCCTGCAAATACTTCAAGTTGCTTGCATCTGCTCGCAGACTCTTGATTTTCAGTTCCAACCTGATTTTCCACTGTGGTTTTCCAGTCAATTTTCTAGGGGGCTATGGCTGTTGAATCCCCATTCTGTTACTATGACTGTTGTACTGTAGGCAAGCTGATTTGTTTGTTCAATTGATGTTATCTGGATTACTGCAAGTGCATAGTTCACATCTATCATCAATGGCACCAAATGTTTTCTAGGCATAATATTCAATGTTGGAAGCCTTCTTCTTTCCGCATTTGTTGCAGCATGTGCCAAGATTTTAGCTTTCAGTTCTTGCTGCCTCGCATTTAGTACTCCTGGTGCATCAATGATGACTTCAGACCCTTGCTGATCCTGATCTTGCAAAATGTCTGCATTTTCTTCGAATTCAGACTGTTCAGTTGCTCCAGATGTTATTGGAGTATTTTCTGCTGCCACTTCAGCAGACTGCTGTTCAACAGTCTGTGTTCCCGTTTCACAATTTTTCCGTATTTCTTCAAGTTCGACTTCACTGAGCACTTTGTTCCGAGTGATGAATCGTCACTGATCAGCTAATCGTAATTCAGTTATCCTTGAGTCTGGGTATTCTTGTTTCCATAATTTGTACATCCTTTTTTGATAGCCTCGTTTTTCTGTTTCTGCTTTGTAGTAGCATTTCATTACTGTGCGGTTCTCTGACATGGTGTATTTCTACCACTTCTGAGGTTGTTCAGCTTCCAGTAGCTCTGCAGGCCCATGCCCTGGTTGCTCAGCTATGGGACCTGTGGCCTGTAGCCCACTTGTTGACGGATGCCCAGGTTCCCCAACACCCAACGTGGTCCTTGTTAACCCGGGCGACAACCAAGCCGGTATAGGCTTCGTTTGGTTGTGTTTCACTATGATTCATTGCATGGGTTGTTGGGTGCACTCAGTTTTGCTCCTCGGCTTAGACCTCTCTGACATGTTTGGACCTGCTGGTAGTTTACACTACCGTCAGAACAGCTCTCAGCTTCATTGGAGCCCCCCACCACGTCAAGGTGGCACCCTTGGGGTAGCCTGTTGAATGGCAGAATCAGGAATGGGGGGGGGAAGGAAAGAGGCCTAACTGCCTATTGGGTGGCAGAATCAGGAATGGGGGTGGGGGGGTAGGAAAGAGGCCTAACTGCCTGTTGGGTGGCAGAATCAGGAATATTATTATTATTATTATTATTATTATTATTATTATTATTAATAATAATAATAATAATAATTTTATTCATTAAACATGAAACTCAGTGAAATGAACATTCAAAAATACATCACAAATACCATTGACTGGTGCTAATGGTTGATAAGGGTTGCTGCCAGCATCCTAAGTATCAACCAAGCGCCTTCTTAAGATGTACGATGTTCCAAATAGTGCAGATTTTTGCAGTTCCGCTGGTGTTATTGCAGGAAGCTGCAATTTGTTGATGTATCTTATAAAATTCTTGGACATGGTACCTAGTATGACAATGGGTTTCACTGTTACATGTTTCATCCATAACCGTGTAGATTCGATGGCCAGGTTGTGATGTTTCATGATTTTTTCCAGTTCTTTTTCTTTTCTTTGACTCTGGCATCTCCTGGTACTGCAGTGTCAATAAATTGTACGTTTTGGTTTTCGACAACTGTGATATCTGGCATGTTGTGTTCCAAGTGACGATCTGTCTGTATTTGAAAGTCCCACAAGATCTTCACCTTCTCATTTTCTATAACTTTTTCCACTTGACTTTTTGGATACAGGTGATCTGTCCCCGTACCCACACACACACACACACAGCCAGTCGAGGGTTAAGGAAACACTTTGGAACGCACCCAGTTCTTATCTCCGACTTGGCAGCGATAGACACACCGTCTGCCAAGTTACTTTATTTTCATAAACAGACAGATAAGATACGAACGTTCAAGAAAGTCCAAACAGAAATAATATTCCTCCCAGCAGTTCCGGACGAGGCTTTAGTGACTCCAAGGTTTTGCTTTGTTCGTCACAAGGATCCTTTGACCACTACCCTCTATTATATAGTCTCTGGGGTGTGGTCCAGTGACTCAGTGCTAATCCCTAGCACGCCTCCCAAGCTGCTGCAAACGTTTATCACGCCTTCGGAGGCGTGCGTCCAGGAATGATGTTTCATTATCACTTTGACTCGAATCAGCTGTCTCCTCTCCCTCGACCGGCACTTGAGACAATGCCAGAGGGGAGGGGCCTGGAGAGGGAGGCCTGGCTGACTCCTCTTCCTCATGCTCGGAGCTTTCTTCCTCCGATAGGACAGGCTCAGAGGGCGGGGCCACAACAACAGGAAAGTTGTATTTTTTACATAATGACCACTGGATTAATTTAGCAACTCGGTCGTGTCTAGCTTTGTAATCAGTTTTTGTGATTTTGCTGCATTCACATATTAAATGTTTCAACTTTGTTGTTGCAAAGTTGGCAGTTTGGATTGTTGGTGGATTTTTGTATCTTTGTTTTCATGGCATTAGTTTGTAGTGCTTGTTCTTGAGCAGCGAGTATTAAACCTTCCATTTCTTTCTTGATGTTTCCCATCTTAAGCCATGCCCATGTAAAGTTGTCATCACATTTTCCTTCAATGTTTTTCAAGTGCTGTCCATGCAAAGCTTTGGTTTTCCATCTATTTAATCTGTCATCCAGCTGTTTGTCTTTATATTCTGTCTTTGTTTCTGTTATTTTTATAATGTTCTCCATTTTCACAACCTGCAGCAATTTTTCTGTACTTTGGTTCACATAATCATTCAAACTTTGTTTTTCTTCTTCTACAGTTTGATGGATTTGCAATAGTCCTCTGCCCCCTATTTTTCTTGGCAAGTACAATCTGCTGATGTCACTTCGTGGATGTAAAGCGTGGTACATATTCAAAAGTTTGTGCACTTTCCGGTCCAAGTTTTCCAGTTCAGCCAAAGTCTAGTTGATGATTCCAGCTGAGTAGCGTATCTAGAATTGTCCATGTATTAATGGCTTTAATTATGTTTCCAGCATTCAGCTTTGATTTTAATATTTTGCGGACCCTCCTGATGGATTCCATTTGCATTGACTCTTTGACTTTTCCATTCAAGATGTTATCTGCTTCCAATATGCCTAGGTATTTGTAACCATCATCCTTTGCTAATGCTTTTACTATGTTTCCATTTCCCAGGTCTATTCCTTCAATTTTTTCTATTTTTCCTTGTTGTATGGATAATACAGCACATTTTTCAAGTCCAAAGTTCATTTTGATGTCGCTGCTGAACAGTTGAACTGTGCTGAGTATTGATTTAATTTCAGTGGGGCTTTTTGCATACATTTTTAAGTCATCCATGTATAGTAGATGGTTTATCTTGCCATGTTGGCTTGAGATTTGGTATCCCAGTTTTGTATGTCGTATGTTTTGTTTGTTGTACGATTATTGTCAGTGGGATTAATGCAATATTGAACAGTAGTGGCAAAATGAGTCCCCTTGGAAGATTCCCTCATCTGATGTTGACTTCACCAATGTTCTCCTCATTTGCTGTTAGGATTGTTTTCCATTTTTGCACATTTGCTTTCAAAAATGTACAAATATTTTTGCTGATTCCAAAGTTTTCCAGACTGGCATTAATCCAGCTGGGGGTTAATCCAGCTGAGAGTTTCTTCTGAACTGGACATTTTCATGATATTGTTTTATTCGTCCGTATCTTTCAATTTTCTTTGCTGTTTCTATACATGCTGTTTTAGTTCTTCCATAATTTCTGTTATTGTTTTTTTCTCCAGGTTGTATTTTTTGTGTAAACTATTTTTCAGCTTTTTATTCTTCAGTTTTCCTTCTTTCAAGTATTTCAAATTGCTAACATCTCCTCATAGTTTTTTTTTTTATTTTCAAGTCTAATTTTCCACTTTGGTGTTCCAGTGGGTTTCTTTTTTGGCATTTATATAACTCAATTCTGCAGTTATAATGGCAGCTATGCTGTACATTAATTAGTTTGTTTCACGTAGTGTGCTGGATGGAATGGAAGTTAAAATGTTGTTCACAACATTTAGTAGATCTTTCACTCGTTTGCTATGCACTTCGCAAATGGCAGGCAGTCTTTTTCTTTCTGTGTTTTCTTTGATGTGGTTTTCAATCTTATCTTTCAACATTTTCACTAGATCACTTAGCTCTACACTTCTGAGTTTTTACACAGGACGATCTTCAGCTTGTATGTTGGTTTCTTCCACTAGTTGGTCAGTTTGTTCAGGTGTTGGAACAGTTTCTTGTTCCAACAGCCTGTTCATCATTGCTTGTTTTCTTTCTAGCC
Source organism: Pantherophis guttatus (assembly GCF_059756535.1). Classification (NCBI taxonomy): domain Eukaryota; kingdom Metazoa; phylum Chordata; class Lepidosauria; order Squamata; family Colubridae; genus Pantherophis; species Pantherophis guttatus. The sequence goes on along the minus strand of NC_142066.1, from coordinate 70,662,223 downwards.
AATGTTTCCAGATGTTGCATTTCCACATCTGTGAAAACTTTATTATGGTTGATGAAACCTCTTTGATTCATTAATCGTTGTTCAGTCACGTCACCTTCCGGGTGTTTTTCCTTCCACAGTTACATCATTCTTTTTTGAAATCCCCTGGCTGTTGATCTTGCCTGGTAGTAACATTTGATGATTTCTCAATTTTCTTCAGTTTTCCAAGTTTGGCACTTTTGTTCCAGTCGCTTTGCAGTTGCATGCCCTAGCAGTAACAACTGAGCCCTGTAGCCCATTTTTTGACAGTTGTCCAGGAGCCATAGCATCTGACATGGCTCTTGTTGATCTGGGCAATGACCGATCCGATATGAAATTTTGTTGATTTCTTCTCATCATTGGTGATGGGAGGTGCCTGGGTTGGTTCACGGTGGCTAAATCACTACCAATCCGAAGACTGGCAATCTCATAACCATAGTGACTGATAGCCGTCCAATTGTTGTTGTTATTGTTATCATCATCATCATTTTTTAAAAAATTTGTTCCTAAAGGATAAGGTAGAGAAAAAAGAAAAGTAAAAGAGATATGGAGGAGGGTTTTTTTTAAAAAAATGAACAGAGAATCAGAATGATTTTTCTCTTATCTAATTAAAATATTTTATGTATCAACACTCTTTTTATATGTGTTTACATCAGAAATGACATATGGGACACTGCTACAGAGCATGGCATACCAAAACAACTAGACACAGAGACTGGTTTTTTTCCTTGTGCCATCACTCTGCCGAACACCCAATTTCCACAGTTCTGTCTTATGTCTAAATATATTACACATGTATGACTGTATTACTTTTATCATTCTCATCTATTTTACTTCCTTCTTTGTTAGTATCATTGTAATGAATATTATCCTTTGTTATTATGATTATTATTATTACTTTGCTGTTTTACATGTACATTAAGATCACCAGAGACAAATTCCTTGTGTGTCTAATCACACTTGTCTAATAAAGTATTCTAATTTACAGTGTTTGGGATCATTTCTTAGAAGTTAAAAGTCAGCAGTATGTCCTAAAATGTCCAGGAAGTTCTCAAAGAAGAAAACCTATATATGATGATGACCAGGTCTGCAACTATTTACATTCCAGTAATTAGAACTCGTATTTCAAAAACTAGCAAATTTTAGTGTTTTCCATAATTGACCTAGACAATAAGATGGCTCTGTTGGATTGCCCTACTGTCTAGAATATAGCATCTGAAAAACATTATTTATGACTTTTGGCAGTATTAGAACCCATATTTAGTTTTTCATATTGCGGTGCTTAACAACAAATGCAAATGAATAATAACATCAAAGTTGTCTAAAGCTGTCTCCATCTGTCTGCTTATATAAAAGCATAAACAGACATTTACAAATTTTGACCCTTTGGAACCCTTTGAACTCCTTGGAAGCAAGATTGATTTTATATATATCTTTGTAAGTTCTAAACTGCTCATTCGTTTATTACAACATTTTAAAATATATCTGTTTATTGTTTTTAGTATACTGTGTTGGATCCATATTGGAAATAGTACAAGGTTGATAAGAGTAAAGAAGACACCTAAAAGAAGTAGCCATGCATTTGATCCCTGTTTTGATGGTTGATGATATAAGTCACAGTACAATTTTTTCCCTTCATCAAAGAAAGAGTGGCTGGACTTGATTGACATGTCAATGCACAAAAATTATACTACTTACAATCTGCAGTGATAAAATGGTTAGTTGATAGAATGACTATAGATTTAATGTCAGAATCATATGCCAGCCAAAACCAAAGAAGCATAGTACAGTAAAAGTAAACTGAAATTATTAAGCTGCAATGTTCTATGACAGCATAGCCACTTGATGTTTAATGATGTTGGTCATTAATTTTTTGTAGGGTTTTACAGGCCCAAAACAAGTAATATTAGGCTATCTGAGCAATCCGCCAAACTGAGAATTCCTATGCTGTAGACCCTAACCACCAACTAATTGTCACCAACTAAATGTACACCAATTCCTGTGGTATATGATCCATATTTTTATTACAATTTGAATTGTAATTCCAACAATCATTATATGTTAAACCTGATATAAAAGTTTGCATATAGTCTAGATAATTACAGGGTTTAATACCTTCTGTATTTTGTGATGGTCTGTATAATCTGTAAACAAATAGCCATAGTCAATGAAGTCAAGTCAATTTTATCTTCTCTTGTTCTAGCTTTTATCCATCTTAGATTTGCTAGCTGACCTCATACTTCCTTTCTTTTTTTAAAACTATATATTCATTTAATATTTTTATTGTTACGTATAGTTAATTAATTATAACTTATTTATAAGATTGTAAACAAAATGTTGCTTGCATAAAGAATTAATTGATGCAATGGATTAGTAACTTGTATGTTCCCTTGCATATCTCTTTCTTTTCCATTGTTAAGATACAAATTTGTTTAGTATTTGTTGACATAGCAGAGTTACTACCTTAAGCACCTCTTCTTCTCCAGCTTAATGCAGATGAATTAGTATTTCATTTCATCTTGGTTAGTTCATGTTTAACAGTTGATCTTTGGCCTATTGTACTTCATTGTCTATTGGAGTTGGTTTATGAAATTATTCTCTTTTAAAACCATTTCTTTCATTCTATAAACGCTTTTATAAAGAATCTGTATATTGTATTTCCATCTTTTAATATTCTTTACCATTGAGAGTTTTTTCTCTGATTATTTTTGAATAGTATTGACTTAGCTATAACTGCAATTTACGATAATCACTGTCAATGATTATCTTAATCTCTATTTTTCTTTTCTGTCTAAATTTGTTGACTGAGCTATAATTCCATATCCTTTACTGCTTGAAGTTGTTTGTCATTCATCTGATGTTTTTCTTGCCCAAGTTACTCACCCTCCATTTTTCTTAGCAATCATAACAACATACTCTGAAAACTATTTGGATATTTTCCCTTAGAATATAAGACTTTTTCATAATTCCATTGTAATATTTTATACAAGATACAGTATAAAAGATTTTCCCCTCTATTCATTTAGTTTTGTAAAAGACTTTACAAAGACCTGCTAAAGGAATTCTGCTTTTCCGTGTGCACTGTTATTTTTTTGGGGAGGGGGATACTTCTTTATGTGTTTTTTTAATTCTTTCCCCCTCTCCTTGGTAAATCTAGATTAGCAGTGCAAATCTTTTTCTTTTTTTTTGAGGTTATAGTTATATAAAATAACCTAGTAATGATTCCTTTCCTGTCAGTGATGAAATGACTTTTGTACATAAATTGTCAAGTTGTACATAAACACAATATTCATTTTATTTGCTAATGTGGCATATTTAATATTTGTAAGAGCCATCCACATGGCACTGAATATATATTAAAGTGGGTAAAGTAAAGTGATAAAGCGTTATATAAGATAGCAATATTTTTTTTAATGGAAAAAGGCTATTTTGCAGCTGTTTTGCTTTTGTCATTTTTATTTAAACTGCAGCTGAACTGTTGTGAAGGTTGCCTTAAGGTTTCAGTTTACAACATAGCTATTTAAGTATGTTGCTTATATTTAAAAGTTATAAGTACATACAATTATTGATTGGGTCATTTTCCAGACAACATTGCAATCTTGGTAATGCTGTGACATGTGCATCATTGATCAAAGGACATTGTAATGAAGGACTAGCACTTGAAAGCAATTTGAATTTGTCTCTGCATTTTGGAAAAATGTGGTTTCAAGACAGTGTGGAAGATCAGGCTACAGGAACAGCATTATGTAGGCACCTATGCTGCTGCCTTTCTCTCCTATCTGAGCCTTTTCCCCAGCATAGCTCAGTTGCCATTAAAGCTGCAATCTTGACACAGGTATAAAAAAGATAAAGGGAGAATGGATGAGATCTTTTTTGGGAGCTCTGTAACCTCCAGGAAACTGAGTAAAATAGCCAAATGAAATAAAGCAGGTTTTTTTCTCCTTTTCTTTGAGAAGGAGTAACAGTTCAAAAAAAAAAAAAAAAACAAGAAAAAAGTAGCTACACAGCAATACAAAGCACAATGTTAAAAAAGTACAAAAGCTCTATGTGCTGGCTATTAATAGAAAAAGAAGAATAAATCTTGGGGATATAAACAGAACAGGCTTAAGAAAGAAATGTTGATGCATACTACTATTAGTATGGAGCATAGTATATAGGCAATTGTAATAGAATAATAACTACTAAAGAAATAGATAATAGTAATAGAATAATATCCATAGGCAGCAAATGCTATTTCAAAAATGGCACAATATAACATAAATCATTCAACAGAGAGTAAACTCTACAGTCATCAGTATTGATGATGTTAGCTAGTAGGTAAGTAAAATGTCTGCAAATCCAATCATGCTCAGAGAGCATTAAGGACTCCACAATACAACACTGAGCTATAGATATTGGAGCAACATATAACTGTCCCGAAGGAGCAATCTGTACTCTCATTCATGGCTCAACCCTACCTTCCATCTCCTGGGATTTTATATAATGATGTGCTGGCATGATCAGGTAAGAGGGGTTTGCCTTCATGGGAAAAGAATGAAAATGTTTCTCTTTTATGTTTATGATGGAGGCCAAAAGATCTAAGTTTAGGCACAGACCTGAGCAATTAGATGATACATTTAAGAATTGGGCAATAAAAATGCACTAATTGGCTGACAATTGCTTAGCTATTTTCCAGAAATGATAAGTATAGGCTGCCTAGTAATTGTTTCTGAGTTTCTATTTCACATCCAAATCATTTTTTCTTGGATATGGTTTAACCTGAATTTAAAAGAAGTGGGAAACAGAAGTTGGTCATCAGAAAATCATTAAGGAAGAAAGAGCAGTAAAAATGTTTCATGAGCATCTGCCAAAAATTCATTTGGTAAGACTGTATCACAATAGATATAAAGGATATCTAACCCTGGACTGAGTATTTATAAGCATCAAAGAAAAATTTGGAATACATGTAATATACTTTTAGAATTTTGCAATAGGATTCCCAAATCTCTAAATATTTACAAAAAAGAATATAATGCGTGTATCAAACGAAGAGAAATAAAAATAATTGTAAAACCTATTTGAAAACTGGAAATAAAACAAAAGTTTACATTAAGATAAGTGACATCACACTTTTTTTTTGCTGAACACATAAACTGATGCAAAGCTGAAGGTGAAAGCATTTACTATTCGTAAAGGAGAAATCTGATTAAAAAAGAAAAAGAAGCATCAATCTCTTATAAAGATATACTGTAATGATTCAATCAGTTAACATTTCCTGAATAAAAGTCTAAGATGTTATAGCAAAGTGGCCAATCTGCATTTATTCTGTAACACTGCTTCAATTTTATAAATTTAGATAAGGCAATATAAATTTGAATAAATATATGTGTGGATTAGAGTTATATAGAGTTCCTTGTAAAAGGAAATGTACATATCATTCCTGTCCTTGTGGTGGAAGTTTCAAAAATATGTTTCTGAATGAGAAATACTTTTTTTTCAAATTCACAAAAGAATGTCCTAGGGGAAAGAATTAATATGAACAAAATCGGTGATGAATGCCCAGATCTGCTTGAAAGAATTATTTATATTATAAGCATATTCATATTATCCAAGCAAGAATTTGCTACTGCTGATGCCAAATTTGCCTTCTGTTTCCTCATTCTCCAAAAGGCTTCTAACTTATTTAGTTCCTCATGCAGCTCCATGTAGCCTAACAAAGACACTGAAGTGGCACTTTTGAAGACTTAAGCTAGAAGTCACATTTTTTCAACTTTTTTCACTTATGGACACTGATTAGAGTTTAAAGAAAATCAGTTATGGTAAATAATTTCCTCAACCAATTTAGTTATAGAAATTATTTAAAGTAGCCAAAACCAATTTTAAACAATACAACCAAAAGACGAACAGAGGTAGATGCAAACATTTTTTTATTCAAACAATTAGTCAATAACCAATTTTGCTGCATTTTACTTATTCCCAAGATTAGTGTGAAGCAAGTTAAGTATAACTGAATAGAGGAAATTAATTAATTATTAATTAATACTATAAGATTGCTACTTATAGTCAATTAAGTGTATTTATTTAACTAATTCATATAGCCATCCATCTCACAGAATGTGATTCTAGATGACATATAACATATAAAAAATAAGAAACATAATTAAACATTTAGTAAAAGCAAAAAAGATAAAAATTCAAGCTACCAGGAGAGATAACCATAATTCACATCACAAACATCTTGCCGGCTCATTATGAAACCCCAAAGATTAGTGGAAAAATCCTATCTTTAGTGCTTTCCAGAAGATGTGAAGGAATGGGGCCAGGGGTGGGTTCTACTTACCTTTACTACCAGTTCACAGTGGGACCGTGCGCGCTCTTCTGCACATGCGCAGAAGCATTTTGATGACATCGGGGTCGGCGGGCAGAGCCTCCCACTGGTTTTACTACCGGTTCTATAGAACCAGTGCGAACCGGGGGCAACCCACCACTGAATGGGGCTAATATCATCTCGGGGGGTGGGGAAGGAGGTTTCATAGGTAAGGCCTCAGAAGAAAACACACACTGTCAGCCTTCCCAAGTGAACCAGATAGGAAACACAATCAGCTGATCTAATTGTGTTTTATTGTAAATTTACATTAACAGAATCTTTTAAGTCTGAAAGTACAGATCTCTAGCATAGAATTTTTACAGTCTGATCAATCTAAACAGGCCCTTCCTAAAAGTTTATTTCTCTGACTATTAAGCCACTGTAAGCTCCTTCCTTTCTTATCTGATCATTTCCTAGGCAGCAGTTCGTCCCCTACTCCCTCAAAGTCATTCCTACATACCATTATACACATTGCCTAGGTTCCATGAGGTGTAACTCTTTAGTAGATGGGACCACCACTATACCTTTCCTGCTTGACCTGATGGGACAAGTAGATATAACTTGGAAAACCAGTCCCTCAAATAACTTTAACCCATGCCACATTATTAATTAATTAATTAATTAATTATCACTGATTAATTAATCATAATTATTATTATAATCTTAATAATAATATTATATGAAATCTTATAATTATATTATATTATGAAGACTTTTCAAACTAGTTCCTATGTAGGCGTAATCTTGTTGATTACCAACTGTCTGCAATTAAAGTAAGATCGAATCTCGCCAGGCTCAAGGTTGACTCAGCCTTCCATCCTTTCTAAGGTAGGTAAATTGAGGAACCAGTTTGTGGGGGCAATAAACTGACTTTGTATAAAAATATACAAAAGTATGAAGGCTATTGCTTAATGCATTGTAAGCCGCCCTGAGTCTCCGGAGAAGGGCGGCATATAAATCAAAATTTAAAAAAAATAAAAATTTGAGCAATTCGGAGAACCGGTAACGAAAATTTTGAATAGTTTGGAGAACCAGCAAATACCACCTCTGGCTGGTCCCAGAGTGGGGTCGGAATGGACATTTTGCAATATCCTTCCCCTGGAGTGGGGTGGGAATGGACATTTTGCAGTATCCTTCCCCTGGAGTGGGGTGGGAATGGACATTTTGCAGTAGCCTTCCCCTGCCATGCCCCCAAGCCACAGCATGCCCACCAAACCACACCCACAGAATCAGTAGTAAAAAGATTTGGATTTCACCACTGTTTCCATCCATTGTATTGTCTTGCATTCTGGTGCTTTGGAAAATAAACTGACCCTCTCTTCTTTGTGGCAGCCCCTCAATTACTGGAATATTCTATCATGTCATCCCTAGTCCTTCTTTTCTCTAGCCTGGCCATACATAATTCCTGCAATCATTCTTTATATTTTTTTGTCTACAGGCCATTAATCATCTTAGTTGTTCTTCTTTGCACTTTTTCAAAAATTTCAACATCTTTTTTGTAATGTGGTGCATTATCTATTATATATTTGTAGTAATATATTTATTATATATATAAGTTGAATTCAATAAGTTCATAATTCATCTGCAATAACTTCTTACATTGTAACTATTATCAGGGAAAATATGAACCTTTAAAATGTTTGAAGGCAAATCTTAATTAACTGTTATAATTATTATGTTTGGTCATATGGGTCAGTCAAATATTTAGATTGGATTTAGCACTTTTGCCCATCTATCAAGGATCTGAGATAGGCAGATGTTGTTGTTTAAAAATGCTACAGTTATAATTGCAGGATGTAAATTGTTCTAAGTAAAATTGTCATTTATAATTGAACATTGGTGATTTTCTTAATGCCAATGGTGTTCAAATGATGGTCCAGTTGTTTTGGAATTTTACACAAGGCACTTATTGCTGTTATTACTACTACATTATGTTACTTATAAGTATTACATTTTGGCATAATGTTAAGACCCTCAGCTAGAAACTAGGAAACCATGAATTCTAGCCCTGCTTTAGGTACAAAGGCATCTCAGTCATCTTGAGATATTTACTATCTCTAAAAAGAAGGAAATGGCAAGTAACTTCCAAAATATTTCTGAGAAAACTGCAAAGATAGTGCAGTTTATTGCAAGAATTCAACAATGATTCAAAGGCACCACAACGATACACAAGGAAAGACAAACAAACAAACACACACATATACTCATACACAGAAACAACTGTTTTCCTTTTTTCCCCTTTAATCTGCATGTTGAAATGAAAGTTGACACATCAAATGTTTTTGTTTGTTTGTCTGTTTTTGTTTCTTTATACTTCTGGTCCAATGATCTTTCTTTAACTGCAAACTGATTATACACGAATATGATTAAGTGAGACTTTGAGCAAACCGAGTGTCATTAAAAGGCTGTACTGTATTTGTGACTGTTCTGGCTCTTCCTCAATTCCTGGTGACTCAACACATGAGTTGCCAACACAACCTTTGAATCCTGTGGCTTCCTCACAAGGAGCAGCCATGAGGAATACAGGTGGGTGATTTCTCAGACTCTCTTTGAAAATGAGGTTCTGCTAGTCAGAATTTGCCCCTGCCTTTCCAGAGATGTCTTAGTCTACCATGAACTTCTCCTGTAAACCAAGTAAAGATTTTGCAATTAAAAACCAAGGAGGAAGAGAGGGGAAGGGAGGGGAGGGGAGGAGGAGGAGGAGGAGGAGGAGGGGAGGAGGAGGAGGAGGAGGAGGAGGAGGAGGAGGAGAGAGATTTTTCACATCATTAGGATTTTTTTAAGTTTCATCTATTCATCTTGCCTATATTTTCTCAACCACTTTTTCTTAGTTCTTTATTATGCTAACGTAGAATATTATTTCTATTTTTAAAAATTTATATCTCACAGGGGCAATGAATTTATATCAACAGATGCCACATATATATAAGCATAAGAAAATTAATTTAATTTAGAACAGACTTTAGCAGTGATATTTATCTTTATTGTTTACCAAAGCCACTCAATCTTGTCAAACTTCCACTGAAACCTGTGGTTCTCCATCCAGACTCTAACAGCCTCCAGGACCCGAGATAGGTCATCAATAACATCACCAAGGACACAAGTGTATTAGTTGGATGCCATCAGCATATTAATACCATTTTCATTTATATGTTAAACAGGAATGGGAAGAGTACTGATTTCTGTGGATCCCCTATCAAGGATAAAATCCCAATCACTATTGAGTGCAATAAACTTTTCAGGAAAGGAGAACACCAGCACAAATCAAATAAGGTCTTTATTACAACTATAGAGCTGCATATAAAACCAACACAATACATTGTGGCCCACGCCCACTTTATAAGCCAAGGTTGATGATATAAAAAACTGCCGAAAAATCCAAAAAAGCCAGGATGGATGCACTTTGCCATCTCACTCTCACCAGACATCATCCAAAAACATGACCAATGTTGTTTTAGACCTACACCAGGCTTGAATCTGACTGAAAGAGATCATAGTAATCCACTTCATTCATTTTCAGTTTGTACCAAACACTTTTTCTCAAGACAGAAGTGAATATTCTTATCATTGCCTACCAAGGAAAGCCTGATGATGGCAAGCCAGCTCAAATACCTCAGAATACCACCTTTCTATTGGCCCTACAGTTTTCGCAGCCAAAGCAAATCAAGAGTAATAGCATATAACTTTTCTTTTCACATAGAAACCAATTTATTTTTAAATTGTCAATTATATTTCCTTTGTTAGGGAACAATGTGCTAAGATTCAGGGAACTGATGTGGTCTAGACTATGAACCCAGGGCATCTCCTGTTTCCTCTATTCCTAAACATGTTTGTTTAGATTCATTTTTCAAAGGAGACTTCTAGGTTTGGCCAAGAGAGAGGGGGAGATCCTTTAAATCAGGGGTGAAATCCCAGCAGGTTCTGACAGGTTCTGGAGACTGGTAGTGGAAATTCTGAGCAGTTCTGAGAACTGGTAGCAGAAATTTTGAGTAGTTCAGAGAACCAGCAAATGCCACCTCTGGTAGGATGGGAATGTGGATTTTGCAGTATCCTTCCCCTGAAGTGGGGTGGGAATGGAGATTTTGCAGTATCCTTCCCCTGGCATGCCCACCAAGCCACGCCCACCAAGCCACACCCACAGAACTGGTAGTAAAAAATTTGGATTTCACCACTGCTTTAGATGCTTGGAGAAGAGCATTTAAATCAGCCCATTTATCCTACAAGGATACAACAGCAATTTCATCTCAATCAATAAATAATCTGAATATGGCAAAAAGATGGTGATAATGCTCTATATCAATATCAAAGCAACAGCTTTGAGACAAAAGGGTGACCTGTTGTGTGCCAGTCAGCATCTGTTAAAGCAAAGATTATTTGGGACAAGCCCATAATCATGAACTATTGAAAAATAGTTGGGCATGGAGAAGGGTCTCTCAGGACCAATAAGTGAAAGGATTTCAATACCATTTCTAAGAGTAAGGATTTCAGGTGGCAAGATGGCCACTATACTTCTTCTACCCAACAAAAGGAAGCAACAAAAAAAAAAGTAGGGCTACTACGACCATCCCTATCCCAACTGAAGTGACAGCAACATAGTTAGCTACCCTTCTACTGTTTCAGCTGTTTCCTTCATTGTTTATACCTTCTGTTCAGTATATTGCATATTCTGCTCAAAAATACTAGTGATGTGGAATTGATCCTACCATGTCTGCATTTCTTCCCATGTTTTCAAACTGAAGAAGATAAAGTAACTAATGTGGGCTTACAAAATCCCAGTGATTGATGGAATGCAGAAAAATGATATAGAAAACTATTTCTCCATTCCCATTTATGGTCATGCCATCCTGGGGGAAGCTATAAAATACTGTATTTCATTTCATTTACTATTTTTGTAGCAAGTTACAACATAGAGATTCTAGAGCTGAACAGAATAGAAATGCTTCCTGTAAATTAAATAAAAGAATCTCTACAAACTGCACCTGCCGTAGATATATGCTATAGAAAAAAAATCAATTAAAATCATGATGGAATTTCTTTTGCACTATGTTATAAAATGCTACATTTTCTCAACATATAAAAATATTTTCCATGTGCATGTAGGCAATAATTATCTATATCATTGCTTATCATAGACATAAAGGAACACAATTCATCATATCCTTTTTAAAACAGAAGTTATTTCCTACTAATTTGCATACAATGTTCATTCTGATTATAATAATGATAGTACCATATTTTTTGCTCCATAAGACCCACCTAGGTTTAGAGGAAGAAAACAAGAAAAAAAAATCGCTTCTGCCTCCCAGCGTCCATCCAGTATTCATCTGGCTAGCGTCCTTGCAGCAAACAGCAAACAGCCTGCCTCCTCTGTGTCTGCTGTCTCCGCTGGGAAAGCCTGGAGCCTTTGCCTCTGAGCAGCTGATTGGTGGTTGGATCGGCTTCCCAGAATACTACCGATCAGCTGTTCCAGGCGGTGGAGATTGCTGCCGCCATTTGCCACTGCTGCCTGTTGCCCGTATTTGCTCCATAAGTTGCACAGACATTTCCACCCACTTTTGGGAGGAAAAAAAGTGCATCTTATGAAGCAAAAAATATGGTAATTAGAATATGGGTGGATAACAAAAATAATTCAGTATTGGAATCTTTTGTTTAGTTTTAAATATTACACTTCATTATATTATGTAGAATAGAATAGAATAGAATAGAATAGAATAGAATAGAATAGAATAGAATAGAATAGAATAGAATAGAATCTTTATTGTTGCTTTAAATGTACATTTACATTGTAAATGTTAGCTTTAAATGTTACCTTGTAACATTTAAAGCAAACATTTAAAATGAAATTTCATTGCATTCAGCTTTCAAAACTAACAATTATGCATATAACCACACACACACACACACACACACACACACACACAAACACATAAATGACACAGAGAAACATCACAGTCTAGTTTGGATATATACATATGCATGGCAGAAAAAAAAAGAATCCTGCAAGTTTACAAGACAGATAGCATAAGGAACAAAGCTGTTACAGAATCTAGTAGTCCCACTATAGATATTTCAAAACCTCATCCCAGAGGGGAGCAATAGAAACAGACCATGTGTGGGTCTCTAACAATGCTTTGAGCTCTAACCCTTATGAACAGTATCCTGAATAATGGGAAGCAAGCTTCCTATAATCTTCTTGGCTGTCCTTACCACTCTCTGTGTGGACCTTCCATCTGAGGCACTGCTACCACGAAACCAAACAGTGAGGCAGTTTTTAAAATGCTCACAATTGTGCTTCTGTAAAAAGGAGCCAGGACAAAAGAAGAAAGATATGTTCTCCCCATTCAAAGTAGGAAATAGAAATGCTGGTTTGCACACTTCACTAAAGATAACATATGAAGAGACTAAGTCAGATAGTTATCTCCATCCCCAGATACTTAATACTATTGACCACCTCCACAGCTGCAGCCTTGATACAAAGTGAAGTATGATTATGCCAGCTCTTTTTAAAACCAATAATGATCTCCTTTGTATTGTTAGCACTCAAAACCAGGTTATTTTTATTACACCAGTTCACCAAAGACCTCACCTCTTTCCTATGAGAATCTTCATTGTCATGCTGGATAAGTCCACCACTGCTATGTCATCCGTATTCTTCACAATATGATTCAGAGCAGACTTGGCACAGCAGTCATGGGTCATCAAAGTGAAAAGTAATGGGCTCAAGACGCAGTCCTATGGGGAACCCCGGAGTCAAGGAGATGAAATTGGAAACTTTTCTTCCAACTCGCACAAACTGGAGTCTGCCAATAAGGAAATCAAATATACAGTTACATAAAGAGATATTAAAACCTAATAGGCCCAGTTGGTTCACCAAATATTGGGGAATGATTGTAATGAACACAATTAAATTGCATCACATTGACAAACTATAGTGTGAGAAGAAGTGACAAAAAACAACAGCAACGAGCAACATTTCCTATCAAGAGTAATGATATATTGAAAACCGTAGTCTTGAAAGACTCAGAATTAAGAGCAGTCACACAAATTATTTAATTAGAGGGTTGAGTTTAGCAGTTCTTACTTGGACAAATATCAAGGAAATCCAGTAGTTTGGTATTATCTGGTTTGATGAGGATTCACACATCTATACATTATTGTTCAGGCATCAACACACTTCAGATTCTTCAAGACTTATAAGCCCAATTTTACCAGAATTATCTGTCAAGTAACTCTTTGAATTTTTAAAAGCTTGTGCTTGTATCATTCCTATTGGAGTCTAATCACCTTTTCTTTTGTTGGCCTGTTTTTTAGTTGCCTTTGATTTTTCCAAGCATCAAAGTGATATCCTGTCACTCATGTTGACAGGAGTGGATTATTATTAGTTGTTCATGTGAGCAGCTTGATTTTACAACTATTACTGAAATATTTGTTCTTCTAGTTCAACACTTTTTTCCCAGTACCATAATTCAAAAGCACCAGTGTTGTTTTGCTCATCCTTTCTGATACTCCAGCTTTCACAAACATTTATTACAACTGGGAAAACCATTACCTTGTAATATTGTTGCCAGTATGAAGCTTTCATACTTAGTTGCTTCATATTCTGTTCTAATTCATATATTATGTGCACAATTATTAGGCAAGTGAGTATTTTGACCATATCATAATTTTATGCATATTTTCCATCTCCAAACTGTATAAACTTGAATACTTAGTGGATATAAGCTAATATAAGGTAGTACATTTGTGTAATAAAGTAGGGTGTGGCTAAGCAGATAAACACCTTATATCAAGGTGTGCAAAATTATTAGGCAGCTTCTTTTCCCCAGGCAAAATGGGCCAAAAAAGAGATTTAACTGACTCTGAAACATCAAAAATTGTAAAAATCTTTCAGAGGGATGCAGAACACTTGAAATTGCTAAGATATTGGGGTATGATCACAGAACTATCAAACATTTTGTTGAAAATTGTTGAAAGGGTCGCAAGAAATGTGTTGGAAAAAAAAAGATGCACGTTAACTGTCAAAGATTTGAGAAGAATCATGTTGTGGCCCCCAGACTTTGGACTATCTGGATACCCCCAGGCCGTGGACTTCCCCCAGATTAATTAATTAACTGATTGATTAGATGTATTCGCCAACAGAACTTCTTATTCTGCGAGACTCCCCCCTCTCACAGGTGTGGCCCTCCACTTTATCAAGGGCCTACCTTTATGACGGGCTTTGGCACCTCGAGAGGTGGCATGCTGCAAAAAGGGGATTGAGGGGTTTTTTAGGGAAACTTTTTGATAGATTTTTAAGGGATTTTAAGGGGTGGGAGGGTTGTGTGGGTTTGGTGGTTAACCCACGGGGGGAGGGGTCCGGCCCAGCTGTTAGTGGGGCCACAGAGGGTGCGGATTCCGGGGGTAAGGGGGACATTAGAGTCCATTCTGTCGAGGGCTTTTCCATCAATGTGTTGAGTGGGAGGGGCAGATATGGCGGGAGCAGGGGGCGCATCATGTGGTGGGGGCGCGCACTCGCTATCTTCGAGCAGTGGCGCGCCCCAGTCCCCATAGCCCTTCTCGTATCCCAGGCTGTTCAGACTCGCAGGGCCCAAGCCTTCGGCTGCTGTCGTGCAATGCCAGGTCCGTGGTAAATAAAGCCCCCCTCATTTGCGATCTTATTCAGGAGGGGGGAGCGGACCTGGCAGGTATTACGGAGACCTGGTTGGGCCATGAGGGGGGTTTCCCATCGTGGATATGTGCCCACCAGGTTTCCGAGCATTCCATCAGCCGAGAGCTCAGGGCAGGGGTGGGGGGGTGGCGGTTATTATAAAGGAAAGTCTTGATCCGAGGGAGACCACTGTTCCACAGATAGCCGGATGTGAGTCCCTTTTTGTGAGGTGGGGTCGTGGAGTACAGATGGGCTTGTTGATCACGTACCTGGCTCCCTGCCGCGTGGCAACGGCCCTGCTCGAGCTACTCAACGTCATAGCTGAGGTGGCGGTTGGTACCCCCAGACTTCTAGTCATGGGGGATTTCAACCTGCCATCTGTCGGCGAAACGTCTGAGGTGGCTCGGGAGTTCATGGCTTCCATGACGGCCATGGACCTTACTCAGTTAATTCATGACCCCACTCACACGGGTGGACACACTCTGGACTTAGTTTTTGTCTCTGGTCAGTGGTCGAGTGGCCTTGATACAGGGGATATAGTCATCGAACCCTTGTCATGGTCTGACCACTCGCTCCTTCAACTGGACTTTCTAACCGCTGCACCCCGCCGCAGGGAGGCGGGACCGACCAGGTGGTTCCGCCCCAGGCGTCTGATGGACCCTGATAGGTTCCAGATGGAGCTTGGGCCATTTCCTGAGACTCTGGCTCATGACTTGGCTGAGGACCTGGTGGCCGGCTGGGATAGTGCGGCTGCCAGGGCCTTGGACCGTGTCGTGCCTTTGCAGCCTCTGACCTGGCACCGAACTCACCTAGCTCCTTGGTTCTCCGAGGAGCTTAGGGAGATGAAGCGCCGGAAAAGACGCCTGGAGAGTAGTTGGAGGACCAGCCGCTCCGAATCCGACCGAACACTGGTGAGGTCTCATATTAAGACCTACCTAGTGGCGAAATCTAGCTATTTTGCCGCTCTTATCGCGTCATCAGATAATCGCCCGGCCGCCCTGTTTAGGGTGACCCGCTCCCTCCTCCATCTGGAAGCACGGGATGACCCCTTGCAGGGCCGAGCTGAGGACTTTGTGCAGTATCTGTATGACAAAATCGCTCAGATTCGGGAAGGGCTGGCCTCTGACTGGGTATGTCTGGACGGGATGACTGAGGCAGGTCTTGAGAGTGTTATCTGGGGGGAGTTCGATCCTGTGGCTCCCGAGGACATGGACAGGGTCCTGGGACGGCTGAACGCGACCACATGTTTATTGGACCCATGTCCCTCCTGGTTGGTACTGGCTTCCCGGGAGGTGACACGAGGCTGGCTCCAGAAGATTGTTTTTTTTTTTATTAAAAAGTTTTATAAGAAATACAAACAATTTTCTCCCCCCCACCCTTCCCCTTCCCCACATAAATTATACATTTTCTTATACATAAGAAATCCTCCATATACATGTTTTCCTTAAAGAAAGCATTAAAATAAAACATTTTAATTATATTCAGAGTTGCTCTTCTCCTTCTTCCCTCATTCCACAACAAACCTTCTTCTCCTCCTCCTTTCTTTCCCATCCCTCCCTCCTCTTCCCTCCTACCTCTTCTCCCACCTCATCCTACTTCCTTTCCCTTTCCCCCACTTCTCTCTTCTTTTCCCCCTTCTCGCCTTCACTCCTACTCCTGTCCCCTTCCCTTCCCTTCCTCCTCTCCTTTCTTCCATTCCTCTCCCTCCCTCTCCTCTTCCTACCCCCTCCTCCTCTCTCCTTTCTAACTTCTTTGCTGTGAAATATTTTCCTCCTTTAGTATCTGAGCAACTCCTATATTCTAGAATACACTTTCTTCTGCTAAAACATTCATCACTTCCCCCCTTATCCCCCCCTCCCCACCCCACCCCTGACTTCCCAGAGCAAAAACAGGGTATAGCATCTAACAAACATATGCTAAAATGAACTAACAAATTATAAAGTTCAAAGCTCCCACATGTTCTTTAACTCCCTTTGCTCCAATTCAACAACCTCCCTTTTATAAATTCTCAATACCAATTAAATTAAATTCATTCTTCCTACTTATATAGAAAAGAAAGAAAAAAAACCCTTTTTCTTAATGCATAATCCAATACTTTAGCAGTCTTACAAGCAATAAAAATCATGAATAAATTCCATTTCTATACCAGAAAAAAAAAATTCATCTTAGAATCTTGCACATTTTATCTCATATATCTTTTAAAATAATATAGTCTAATGTTAAGCATTTTAAAAATCTCTTAATACCTTTAAAACACTTATTTACCAAATATAAATTTCAGAATCTATAGGAGAGTATCTTTCAATTTTTCAATTAACCGTCTTAATACCTCTAACTTTTTTAAAAGAACAACCCTTAACTATCCAAACCTTAACTATCAGTTTACAATAAAATTCTGAGTTTAACATTAATCCTCTTCGCTTCAAAGGGTTAAACATCCTAAAAGCTTATACAATTTATCTCATATATCTTGTAGAATAATATAACCTTATGTTAAACATTTTAAAAATCTTTTAATACCATTAAAACACATATTTGCCCGTTGCCAATTTCAAAATCCACAGGAGAATATCTTTCTTAATCTTCTGTTCTTCACTTCTTTTTGTATTTTTTCCAATCCTTTTTTTTTATAAATTCTTTCAACAATCCCCCCAGTTTTATTTTGGAAACTTTTAAAATAGTGATTTGAGGTTGATGTTTCTGAAATACTCGCTCTCTTCTTGAAGTCAGCTTTTCTAACTTAAAATCCTCATCTCGTCTCTTCTGGTTTGTATAATCATTCAATCCATTTCTTTGTCCATACAGCCAAAATTTGTTGCCATAAAGATTGTCAGCTTGCAATAAAGAAACCATTTGTTGCTTTTCTGTCATTGGAATGGAAACGTCCACCAAAACCTTTGTTTCAGCTGTACCAGCCAATCTCTTAATCCTGTCCATTTCCTGATCTTCCAAAAACAAATTCTTCTGAATAATTTCCTGCTTATAATTTCCCAAGCTATTTTTTGAAAAAGCCCTTTTGATTGTATTCAGCAGGGCTGAGGTAAAAAAGTCTATAAGTTCTTGAAAAGCCTGGACAGTCACGGCTTGGGAATTTGCTGATTCACCAGCCCTGTTGTCAGCCATATTTCAGCTACTTTGTATTTATCCAGCTATCAGGACAACAATTCAACTTTTTTCCACACAGTATAAAGACCAGATTTTAGTTAAAATCAGAACCAAATTCTTTTCCTCAAGACCAAATTCTTTTCCTGGCCGCTTCCATTTATAACTTTCTCTTAGGATGTAATCCAGTAGCTGTAAAGTGTTAACAAGCCTTAATGAGCACTTCCCCTGGTAGTTTCTTCCTCCCGCCCTCAGGCGGGAGTTTTCTGCATATTAAAGCGGAGTTAAAGTATTACTTGCAAATTTCCTTTTGTTTTCTCCTGATTTGCTCCGTCTGCGATCGAAGTAAAGATGTTAAAAATCCCCCCTGTTGATTTTTCTGCAGATTCTGGTCGCAGCTTCTAGCTCCGCTTCAGCGGAGTCGTTTCTGGTCCGGAGTGACTTGACAGGCTTCAATAGGGAGCCCACACCCTTTGCGCCCCAGGATTTCTCCTAGCGTACTTGGGGGGGCTCTACCCCCACCTGTCGACTCTTCTCTCTCCCCTTTGCCCGGGGAGAGGGTTCCAAGCCTCCAGACAGCAGTTTTTCAGCTGTTCTGGGGCTTTTACGGAACCAGAAAACAGGCGCTCAAAAAGGAGCGTCTTCAAAGCTGCGGAGCCAGGTAGGAAGTCCTCCGCTCCAGAAGATTGTTAACGCTTCTTTGAGTGAGGGGGTCCTGCCGGCTGCTTTGAAAGAAGTGGTTGTGAGGCCCCTCCTCAAGAAGCCCTCTCTGGATCCGGCTGTTTTGGCTAACTATCATCCAGTCTCCAACCTTCGCTTCGTTGCGAAGGTTGTTGAGAGTGCGGTAGCGCAACAGCTTCCCCGGTACCTGGATGAAACTGTCTATCTAGACCCGCTCCAGTCCGGCTTCCGGCCTGGGCACAGCACGGAAACGGCATTGGTCGCGTTGGTGGATGATCTCTGGAGGGCTCGGGATAGGGGTTGCTCCTCTATCCTGGTCCTGTTAGACCTCTCAGCGGCTTTTGATACCATCGACCATAGTATCATGTTGCACCGATTGGTGGGGGTGGGGGTGGGGGGCACCGTTCTGCGGTGATTCTCCTCCTACCTCTCTGACCGGTCACAATCTGTGTTGACAGGGGGGCAGCGGTCGACCCCGAGGCACCTTGCTTGTGGGGTGCCACAAGGGTCAGTCCTCTCGCCCCTTCTGTTCAACATTTATGTAAAGCTGCTGGGTGAGATCATCCGTGGCTTCGGGGTGGAGTTCCATCAGTACGCTGATGACACCCAGCTGTACATCTCCACCCCAGGCCACCCCAACGATGCCCTTGAAGTGATGTCCCAGTGCCTGGAGGCCGTGCAGGCCTGGATGGGGAGAAACAGGCTCCAACTCAACCCCTACAAGACCGAGTGGCTGTGGCTTCCAGCGTCCCGATATAGCCAGCTGACGCCATCGCTGGCTATTGGGGGCGAATCACTCACCCCCATGGAGAGGGCTCGCAACTTGGGCGTCCTCCTGGACGCACGGCTGTCTCTAGAAGATCATTTGACGGCCGTGGCCAGGGGAGCTTTTTATCAGGTTCGCCTGATATGCCAGTTGCCCCCCTTTCTAGATTGGGACTCTCTACGCACAGTCACTCAGGCACTAGTCACTTCCCGCCTGGACTACTGCAACGCTCTCTACATGGGGCTCCCCCTGGGGTGCACCCGGAGGCTCCAGCTGGTCCAGAACGTGGCCGCGCGGGGGATTATGGGGGCGACGAAGCGCTCCCATGTGACACCTCTCCTGTGCGAGCTGCACTGGCTCCCGGTGGTCTTCCGGGTGCGCTTCAAGGTGTTGGTGACCACCTTTAAAGCGCTCCGTGGCTTAGGGCCGGGGTACTTACGAGACCGCCTTCTGCCACCAATAGCCTCCCACCGGCCAGTACGCTCGCACAGAGTGGGCCTCCTCAGGGTGCCGTCCGCCAGACAATGTCGGCTGGCGACCCCCAGGGGGAGAGCCTTCTCTGTGACGGTGCCCAGCCTCTGGAACAACCTTCCCCCAGAGTTACGTATAATAACAGACCTCCGGATTTTTCGTCGGGCCCTGAAAACCTATTTATTTCAACTAGCTGGGCTGGCTTGAGTTAAATTTTAAATTGATTTTAAATTGGGTTGTTTTAATTTATGGCCAAAATATTTAATTATTTTAATACTGTTTTTTAAATTTTGTATGCTCTGTTTTTACTTAGGCTGTGCACCGCCCTGAGTCCTATTTGGAGAAGGGCGGTATAGAAATTTAATAAATAAATAAATAAATAAATAAATAAATAAATAAATAAATAAATAAATAAATAAATAAATAAATCAATCAATCAATCAATCAATCAGCAGCCAGCAGAGCTGGCAGCAGATTCAGACAGTGAGGAGATTAGGGAGGAACATGGGCCAGTTCTGGAGTCTGGGGAGGGCTCAGATGATGGATCTGAGTCAGAGGCAGAGAGGGGGCCAAGGCCATCTGGTAGTTCTTTGCTGCCTCCGGAGTCTCCGGAATCTGACATCAGCGAGGCAGAACAACAGTGTGAGCCTGTTCCCAGTGTCCGCATGCACAGAGCTACCAGGAGACAGGAACAATTAAGAAAACAGGGTTGACTTGGGAGTAAGGCTTGGAGATGATTGGTTCCTTCCATAAGACATAAAAGAGAAGCAAATGGGACATGAGCTTTTGCAGGAAGCAATTAGTTCATCTGTTTGGTAAAAGCTGTGGAAAAGTTCCATTTGACTCTGTGTTAAATTTGGCCTTGCCCTGCATATGGCGATTAGTTCTCTGGCAGCATTCCAAGGGAGATAAGGTGAGTGTTTGTAAACACTTCCTTGCAAGACTATTTGATAAGCCTTTCGAATGGGAATGACAAATATTCACAGCCATCTGAATTAAAGAGGTTTGCTAGGACTACGTTTGTGGTGTATACTGTCTAAGGCAGCCTAGGTCAGAACAAAGTGAAGCTTCTAGGAATCCATTATCCTCCAGTGCTGTCATATTCCATAACTGCAACCTACCTGAAGTGCCCAGAAGCACAAGGTATTCAGTGCTCAGACATATGGCCAAGATAAGGAAGGCTGAAACCTAACCACCATTGAACAAGACACATAAGTTGAAATGGCAAGACTGGGCCAAGAAACACACCAAATCTCAGGAAGCTGCACAAATATTTTATTTTATTATTTTATTTTATTAATATTTTTAGATAAAAGCAGCTAAATTTAAAACTTCCTTAACTTTAAATTGCTGTCTAAAAAAAAAAAACCTAAAAAAACCCCCAATTAACTATTTTTTTAAAGCTCTTTCCCCCTCCCCAAAAAAACCCCAGTTACTTACCCAATTGAAGGCACAAGGCAGGCAGATTCAGTTGCTCACCGATGAGATTGATTGCAGTCAGGCAGATGCAATTGCTAGCTGATGCAATTGATTGCAGGGATTGCAGCAAGCGAAGCAAGGCCGGAAAAGTGAGCAAGCCAGAAAGAAGCAAGTGGCCAAGTGGGCAAGTAGGAGACCAGGCGATTGGGTGGGCATGGGTGGGGGACCCAGGGATTTTTGCTAACGGTTCTCCGAATTACCCACTGCCATCGTTACCGGATCAGCCGATCCAGTCCAAACTGGGAGCATTTCACCCCTGGCACAGAGCTCCACTTTGACTCAGATGCCAGCAAGGTGGAGGTGGGGTATTAGTGTGGGCTAATATAATTAAAGATGAGCTAGTTGGACCTTTTCAGGTTGAATATGGATTCAAAATCAACTCCTAAACTTACTGCTAGTTTTTAGAAGACACTTTCTTCAAGCAGTGGTACAGGAAAAAGTTGCCATATTTCAAGAAGACCATGATTTTTATGCAGGACAATGCTCCATCACATGTATCAAAGTACTCCAATGCGTGGATACCTAGTAAAGGCCATAAAGATGAAAGAATAATGACATGGCCCCCTTCCTCACCTGACCTAAACCCTATTGATAAATTGTAGACCCTTCTTAAATGGGAGATTTATGGTGAAGGAAAACAGTACACCTTTCTGAACGGTAACTGGGAGGCTATGGTTACTGCTGCATAAAAAGTTGATGGCCACAGATCAAGAAACTGACAGACTCCAAGCTTATGACTGTTATTGAAAAGAAGGGTGGCTATATTGGTCACTGATTATTTTTTTTTATGTCAGAAATGTTTATTTGTACAGTTTGAGTTGTTTGTTTATTATTCTTGGTTACCAAGACAGATGAGGCAGCAAATCATGTATCCATGTATTTAAATACCACCTACAATTTATTTTGATCTGTACAGTAAAAAAACAATATAATAAATAAAATAAAAATAATGTATTTTTTGGAACTCCCTTAGCTTCCATTATTTATCAGTTATTGTGCTCACATGTAGTACATGTAGTACTATCTGTTTGGATTTCAGTTTGAACATTTGGCAGTTCTGATTGTCCTATTGTCATAAATTAAGACTGAGCCAAAACTGCTTTCAATTATTCTGAAAAATGAAAAAAATATTTCATATTCATGTTAGACACCAATAGAAAACAGTTGAATTAGTTGAATTAACACAGAAGTTTTTAACCCACTTATTTAATAAAGCTGTATGTACCTGTCAAGAAATTATGTGTAAATTTACTACCATAACACTGGTTATGCATATGGTTCCATTCAGTTACTTGAAATGTTTCTAGGAATGGGCCAAATGTAAGTTGTCATTTACAGTGAGGAGCATTTGACAGTATGATACAGACCATGAAATTGCAGTCACTGTTTTCATCAGCCTGTGAATTGGGCAGTTCTGGCTTAGCTATTCTTTTCAGCCTTCAAAAAATTGTTGGCAAAGAGAAATCAGAAAGCACAAATTGGAGAACATTGCATTTCATCAAGAATTTCTGACAATTTAACAAAAAAATGTAAATGTCATATTAAAGAAAGAAAAACTGGATTCAAGATTGCAAAGATAATTTTTTTAGGTAAGGCAAAAGCATTATAGAAATATAGAAGTTTCATATGGGTACATTGGGACAACAGTACCCTCTTCTCTATTCTCTGATATATGAGACTTTGCTGTTATTATTATTAGATACAGATGTTTTGACTGGATTTGGATTTGACATTTTTGTCCTACTGTGTTCTTCCCAAGGCTCAGTAATAGACAGATGTTGCTGCTTAATAATATTAAAGGCATTGCCACAGTATATACTGTAAGCTATTTCAAATAATGTTGCCTTTGCAATTGACTAATGGCAATTTTGTCAATACCAATGATGTTCAAGTAATGTTCCAGATGTTTTGAAATTGCTTTTTTTTTTTACCAATATCTTTTTGGATCCTGAGTTGATCTTCTGGGGGTGTCGGCTATACCTGCCAACTTAATGTCATCTGGATATTTGATGAGTTCCCCTTCTATTCCTCATCTAAGTAATTTATGAAGGTATTGAAGAATGCTGGGCCTAAGACAAAACCTTGTTGTACCCCACTGCTTATTTCCCTCCAAGTAACTGTAGGATCATTAAGGACTACTCATTGAGTATGGTTTGTCAGCCAGTTACAAATCCATCTGGTGGTGATGCTGCCTATCTCATATTTTTCTAGCTTTCAAAGAAGTAGCTTGTGGCCTACTATGTCAAATAAGTAAAACCCACTTTTTCCAGCAAGCCGGGCTGGCTTAAGAAGAAATTTTAAATGTTTTAATTGGTTTGTATTTTTAATTTTGGGCCAAATTTATATATATTTTAATTGTTTTTTAATATTTGTATTTTATGTTTTTTAATTCTGGCTGTACACCGCCCTGAGTCCTCAGGGAGAAGGGCGGTATATAAATTTATATATAAATTTAATAAATAAATTATATAAATTTATATATAAATTTATATATATAATTATATATAAATTTATAAATTTATTTATAAAATAAATAAATAAATAAAAAATGCTTTGCTGAAGTCTAAAAAGACTATGTCCACAGCATTTCACTGGTCTACTAATTTAGTCACTTTGTCAAAGAATGAAATAAGATTGATTTGGCATGGTCTGTTTTTAACAAACCTGTGTTTATTACTAGTTATAACTTTATTTGTTTCTAGAAGTTCACAGATCTGTTTATTTTTCCAGTATTTTTCCAGGTGTTGATATTAGGCTGATTGGTCTGTAGTTTCCTGGGTCTCCCCCCACCCTTTTGTTTTTTGAAAATGGGAACCATATCAGCTCTTTTCTAATCCTCTGATAATTCCCCAGTGCTCCAATATTTTTTTTTAATATTTAAAATTTAATATTTTTAAAGATATAATATAATGGTTCTGAGGCAACATTTGCAAGCTCCTTCAGAACTCTGGGGTGTAATTGATCAGGTCCCAGTGATTTATATTCATCAAGATCAGACAGGTGTACTCTTACCATTTTCCTACTTATTTTAATTTTTATGTCTAGTCTTTCTCTTTCAGTTATGTTTTTGGTAGGTTGGGCTGTAAGTAAGTATCTTTTTGTGTGAAGACTGATGCAAAGAATAAGTTAAGCAGTTCTGCTTTCTCTCTACTGCCTGATACTTTCTTGGTCTTTAGTGGACCAACTGTTTTATTGACTTTTTTTGTGTTATTTATATGTTGAAATAATATTTTTTATTATCTTTGACTTGTTGTAAGTCTTTGTTAGTTCTGAGCCTTTGCTTTCCTGACTTCATCTTTGCAGATTTGGGCTATCTACTGATATTCTGCCTTACTTATGTATCTCTCTTTCCATTTTTTCTACTTATCCTTTTTGCCTTTCAGTTTATCAGAGAGATCTTTGTGCAACCATGCTGATTTCTTCTTGATTTCTTGTTTTATTTTTCAGTTGTATTGTGTTGGACTGGGCTATTATTATCATATTTTTCAGTGTGTTCCCATGTTCCTTCAGTTGTTTTCCCCTTTAGGATTTTTATCCATGAAATTTTCCTTAGACTCTCTAGCTGTTAAAATTAGCTCTTTAAAGTTTAAGATACTGTTTGGATCATATTCTATTGCTTGTCTTTGCATTATATTGAATTCCAGTATGATGTGATCACTCTTGCCCAAGGTTCCAGCAACTTCAACTTCCTCTATCACTTCTTCTCTATTAGTAAGAATTAGGTCCAGAGTAGCTTATCCTCTTTACCTTTACCTTTTGGATGACAAAGTTGTCAGTTGAGTTGGTTAAGAATCTCTTCGATCTCACAATTGCTGCAGAGCTTGTCTCCCAGTTGATATCAGGGTAGTTAAACTCTCCCATTACTACTATGGTATGTTTCCTACATACATTTTTTAATTGATTAACAAATAGTTCATCTATTTCTTCTGTTTGGTTAGGTAGCCTGTAGTATACGCCTATAGCAATGTCATTTTTTCCTTTTTATATTAACCAATATGGATTCTAGAAAGTTTTCATCCTTGATTTTATGTATTTCTGTGAGATATATTTTATTATTGCATTATATTTTTTATATAATGCAATTCTACCACCTCTTTTGATAAACTTTCTTTTGAATACTTTGTATTCTTCCATCAGTACATTCCAGTCATGAGTTTCATCCCACCAAGCTTTGGTAATGGCAACTGTATCATATCTGCCTTCATGTACTAATACTTCACGTTCACCCTGTTTATTCCCTAAACTTTGAATGTTAGTTTATGGACATTTGAATCCTTTGAGTCCTGGGTATGTATTTTATATCTCCTATTTTACAATTGAGATTTCCATCCTTTCCACTCTGTACTTCATTATTTTTTCTTTTTTATTTCTTCTTTCTCTTTGCTCCTTTCCTCCTTATGTAATTGGTTATCTAGTGGTTTTTTGCTTGGAATTAGGTCCTTCCCCCTTTAAATTTTAGTTTAAAGCTCTTTTGATAAGATGAGCCAGTTGTTTTGCAAATACATTGTTTCCAGTTCTTGTGAGGTAAAGTCCATCCCTTGCCAGTAGCCCTTCATTTGGGTAATGCAAACCATAGTGTAAGAACTTGAACTGACAACACCAGTTTTAAAATATATGTATATCTTTTAGAAAATATATCTATTTTATGTTTATATGATATTTAATATTTTTAAAGACAATAATATTGATTTGAGCTATTGTTACATTTTTGGCAAAGAAGAAATGTGGAAAGTTGCATAGAATTCAGTTTTTGGAACCTAATTTTCTGAACATACCAGAGCACTACTGTCAGTAAAGAAGATAAAATTATGCCAATACATAGTTCACAGTACCTTTGAATTATTTCTTTGCAGTGATAGAGATGAGACTGATATTTGCTTTATACAATGAATGTGCATTACTCTAAATCATTTGTCCAAATAGCTTGACTTCAAAAGATAGAGCTTTCTGAACTTTAAATGAAATGTATTTTAATTAAAATAGGAGGAGGAAAGATTATGTATGTTCACTGAGTTGAGTTACCTGTAAAGTAATAAAGGCAGGATAAAAACCAAATAAATAAATGAATAAATAAAATGAACAAACAACCTGAAAAATAGATGGCTCCCTTTTCTTGTTTTTTCTCTCTCCTGCATTTATATCTGCATTTCAGGCAATGTAAGCTCAGTCCCACATGAGTTCTGATCTCAACATAGGCTGTTCAAAATGTTGCAGAAATGGTCTGACCTTGAAACAGGCATGTTGTGAGTATTCCACTTGTAAATATATTTCCAAAAGCTTCCCTTTTGGAAATGAAAAAAAAAAAAAACAAACACCCCTTCTATGGTGAACATGAGAATTTAAAAAAACACACAAAATTTCCACTAGCGACAGTTTTGTGATGGAGAACCATTGGTGTTCATTTCAAAGAAACAAAAGAATATATGTATCCAAATACTTTTCTCATCCTAGGAAACCAAACCTATAAATTTGCATGCATAAAGAAGCATAGAATTGAAAAAGAAACACAGAGTTGAAAAAGTTTCCCAATTCCCAATTCATTCTGAGATTGCCATCGAAGACAATCTGCAAACTGCTACTGATCCAGTATGCTGGTGTGTACAGTACTGGGTATTCCATGGTTTCCACTGGCTCCCAAGTGCTTTTCATGTGCAATTTAAGATATTGGTTGAAACCTTTAAAGCTCTACATGGCACTGGGTCAAATTTTTTGTAAGATTGCATCTCCCTGAGGGTATTGCCCATCCAGGGGTGGGTTCTACTTTCCTTTACTACTGGTTTTTTTTTTTAATTTGATTTATATGCCGCCCTTCTCCGAAGACTCAGGGCGGCTTACAATGTGCTCAGCAATAGCCTTCATCCTTTTGTATATTTATGCAAAGTCAGCTTATTGCCCCCACAAACTGGGTCCTCATTTCACCTACCTTAGAAAGGATGGAAGGCTGAGTCAACCTTGAGCCTTGGCGAGATTCGAACCCTGCAGTAATTGCAGGCAGCTGGTCTTAATAAGCTTAATAACAGGGTGCCTTAAACCCCTGTACTACCAAGGCTCTTTTTTTGGTTCACAACAGGATTGCACACGTGGGCTCGCTTCACTTGCTCGTGCACGCTCCTTACTTATGGGCATGCGCAGAAGCTTCTGCGCATGTGCAGATCACTGATTATGACATCTAGGGCAGTGGGTGGAACCTCTCGACGGTTTTACTACTGGTTCTTGTGAACCAGTCCGAACCAGGGCAACCCACCACTGTGCCCATTCTTGTAAGTTAAGTAGGGTGGGCATACTCAGGTCCTTTCCTTCAAATGTTGCAGGACCCTGGAGACCTCTGTAGTAATCTCAGCAATTTGCAAAAACCTCCCACTGAGATTCTGGAGGTATTAGCCTTTTAGCTTTCCAGGGACTGTGTTCCCCAAGCATTGAATAGAATAGGATTGTGTAACAGAGTTAATAGCATGGGTGGTTCAGTTAATAGCATTGTTGGGAAAGATATGGGTTTTTTATTTTGCTGCTTTTATTGGTTCTGTGAGGCATTTAACATCATTATATCAAATATGCACAATATAAGTTTGTTAAATAAATAATTAACTTCTCTCAACTGACAGTATCACTGAAATTACAGCCGCACACAGAAGCAATCTAATTTCCTCCATCTTGCACATATGTGATTGTGTCTGTATGTATGTACACACTTAGTCATGTGATGTGTGTATATAGGCTCTAAATAATGACAAAATATTAAAATAATATTGTTGTTTCGTTGTCCCTCCCTAGGCATTTCCTGGGAATGTAAATTCTGACACTGTGGTACGACATGATTTACAGCATCCAGTTATTGCCCGCTACATTCGGATACTTCCTCTGGAATGGAGTGGAGAGGGTCAAATTGGTCTGAGGATTGAGATCTATGGCTGTCCTTATTGTAAGTTCTTTAAAGTTTTCTTCTATTTGTCTACTGCTTTCTTGAAATCCTTCTGAAATAATGATATTTTAGTCTAACATGACTGGATACAAAGTATGATATAAAGTGTGTCTGAGTACAAAGATTTTAGTTTCAGTATATAAAGAAGCTATAGCTAATTACTAGGCTTTCTAATTTGAAAGATATTAGTAAATCTTTGCTGTAAACTCATAACAGCTTTAGCAAAACATCACAACTTTCCATTGCTTTTGTGGGAAATAATAATATTGGCAGATGGTCTTATTGAACTGATAATAAGCTGAGGCAGCTTTTCCTTTTTGCTTAGTTGCAAAATTTCATTTATTCATTCTTTCCCCATTTTGATTAGCCTTAGCTTGATGTATCAATCTTATGTTGACTCACTGATTGGGTAGTCTTAACCCCGAAAAGATCATAAATTCTGGAATAGTTTTTTCTGTTTATTTTCAATATTATATTCAAGTTTTAATGTTATGCATGCTTTATTAATGTATCTATTGCTACTTAGAAATCATTTCTGTTTGGTCAGTATGTTTAGCTTTTCTTTTTAATATGTTATTTTAAAATGATTTCCAAGCTATCTGAGAAAACATTTCACTGTAGAGCAGAATATATATATTAAAACTAAAATAAAAATTAAAGAAATTTTATTGTTGCAACCAATATAGGGCCTATTTCCGATGTACTCTAAATTATTGAATTAAAATTATTTTACTGTTTCCCATTACAGTGTTGTCTGGGTAATATATATACATGAAAATTCTGGCTCTGATTTTCAAGGCAGAATTCCTTTTCTTTTCTTTTTTTTCTGGGGATGTCATTATGCCTCGGCCCCCATGACTCTTCTCGTTTCCCCGGCTGTCCAGAGTCTCAGAGCCCAGGCCTTAGACTGATGTTGTGCAACGCCAGGTCCGTGGTTAATAAGGCCCCCCTCATTTGTGAGCTAATACAGGAGGGGGGTGCGGACCTGGCAGGTATTACGGAGACCTGGTTGGGCCAAGAGGGGGGGGTCCCCCTCGTAGAGATGTGCCCACCAGGTTTCCGCGCATTCCATCAGCCAAGGGCCCAGGCCAGGGGTGGGGGGGGTGGCTGTCGTTATAAAGGAAGGTCTTGATCCGAGGGAGGCCACTGTACCTCAGATAGCCGGATGTGAGTCTCTCCTGGTGAAGTGGGGCCATGGGATGCAGGTGGGCCTGCTGATCGCGTACCTGGCTCCCTGCCACGTGACAGCGGCCCTGCCCGAGCTTCTCAACGTTATTGCCGGGGTGGCGGTTGATACCCCCAGACTTTTGGTCATGGGGGATTTCAACCTGCCATTTACCGGTGGGGCGTCTGGGATGGCTCGGGAGTTTATGGCTTCCATGACAGCCATGGACCTGACACAATTAATTCATGGCCCCACTCACGCGGGAGGACACACTCTGGACTTGGTTTTTATCTCTGGTCAGTGGCGGAGTGGTCTGGATATAGGGGATATAGTTATTGAACCCCTGTCATGGTCGGACCATTCTCTCCTGAGACTGGACCTTTCGACCGCTGCACCCCACTGCAGGGAGGCGGAACCGACCAGGTGGTTCCGCCCCAGGCGCCTGATGGATCCTGATAGGTTCCAGAGGGAGCTTGGGCCAGTTCCTGAAACTCTGGCACACGACTCGGCTGAAGATCTGGTGGCTGCCTGGGATAGGACAGCCGCCGGTGCTCTGGACCGAGTCGTGCCTTTGCGGCCTCTGACCCGATGCCGAACCTGCCCGGCCCCTTGGTTTTCCGAGGAGCTGAGGGAGATGAAGCGCCGGAAAAGATGCCTAGAGAGTGGTTGGAGGGCGAGTCACTCCGAATCCGACCGAACACTAGTTAGGTCTCATATTAAGACCTATCTAGTGGCGATAAAAGCGGCAAAGCGTAACCACTTTTCCGCTCTTATTGCATCGGCAGATAACCGCCCAGCCGCCTTGTTTAGGGTGACCCGCTCCCTCCTACATCAGGGAGCACGGGAGGACCCCTTGCAAGGGCAGGCTGAGGATTTTGCACAGTATCTGCACGATAAAATCGCTCAGATTCGGGAAGGCTTGGACTCTGACTGGGTAGATCCCGGCGGGGTGACTGAGGCTGGTCTTGAGAATGTTACCTGGGATGAGTTCGACCCTGTGACTCCTGAGGACGTGGACAGGATCCTGGGGAGATTAAACGCAACCACATGTTTATTGGACCCGTGCCCCTCCTGGCTGGTACTGGCCACCCGGGAGGTAACACGAGGCTGGCTCCAGAGGATCATAAATGCTTCTCTGAGAGAGGGTTTCTTGCCTCCCGCCTTGAAAGAGGCGGTGGTTAGGCCCCTCCTCAAGAAGCCTTCTCTGGACCCGGCCGTTTTGGCAAACTATCGTCCGGTCTCCAACCTTCGCTTTGTTGCGAAGGTTGTGGAGAGTGTGGTTGCGCGCCAGCTCCCACAGTTCCTGGATGAAACCGTCTATCTAGATCCGTGCCAGTCCGGCTTCAGGCCTGGGTACAGCACGGAGACGGCATTGGTCGCATTGGTGGATGATCTCTGGAGGGCTCGGGACAGGGGTTGTTCCTCTGTTCTGGTCCTGTTAGACCTCTCAGCAGCTTTTGATACCATCGACCATGGTATCATGCTGCGCCGGCTGGAGGGACTGGGGGTGGGAGGCACCGTGTTGCGGTGGTTCTCCTCCTATCTCTCTGACCGGTCGCAGTCTGTGTTGGCAGGGGGGCAGAGGTCGACTTCGAGGCGCCTTGCTTGCGGGGTGCCGCAAGGGTCGGTCCTCTCGCCGCTCCTGTTCAACATTTATGTGAAGCCGCTGGGTGAGATCATCCGTGGTTTTGGGGTGCGATGCCATCTGTACGCTGATGACACTCAGCTGTACATTTCCACCCCAGACCACCCCAATGATGCCCTCGAAGTGATGTCCCAGTGTCTGGAGGCCGTGCGGGTCTGGATGGGGAGGAACAGGCTTCGGCTCAACCCTTCCAAGACCGAGTGGCTGTGGATGCCGGCGTCCCGGTATAGCCAGCTGGTGCCATCGCTGGCTATTGGGGGCGAGTCACTGACCCCCACAGAGGGGGCTCGCAACTTGGGCGTCCTCCTGGACACACGGCTGTCTTTAGAAGAGCATATGACGGCCGTGGCCAGGGGGGCTTTTTATCAGGTTCGCCTGATACGCCAGTTGCGCCCCTTTCTGGATCGGGACTCCTTGTGCACAGTCACTCATGCCTTGGTTACGTCACGCCTGGACTACTGTAACGCTCTCTACATGGGGCTCCCCCTGAGGAGCACCCGGAGGCTCCAGCTGGTGCAGAATGCGGCTGCGCGGGTGATTATGGGAGCGACGTGGCGCTCCCACGTAACACCTCTCCTGCGCGAGCTGCATTGGCTCCCGGTGGTCTTCCGGGTGGGCTTTAAGGTGTTGGTTCTCATCTTTAAAGCGCTCCATGGCTTAGGGCCAGGGTATTTGCGAGACCGCCTGCTGCTACCGATAACCTCCCACCGGCCAATACGCTCTCACAGAGAGGGCCTCCTCGGGGTGCCGTCGGTCAGGCAATGTCGGCTGGCGGCCCCCAGGGGGCGAGCCTTCTCTGTGGGGGCACCCGCCCTGTGGAATGAGCTGCCTCCTGGAATACGATTGATCCCGGACCTCCGGACCTTCCGTAAAGCCCTGAAGACGTTTTTATTTCATCAAGCCGGCCTAGCCTAAATGGTTTTTAATTGGGATTTTAAATTTTATGGATTTGGGGTTTTAAATTTGGGTAGCCAATGATTTAATTCTTTTAATTATCTTAACTTTTGCATTTGTATGTTTTTTAATTTTGGCTGTTCACCGCCCTGAGTCCCTTCTGGGAGAAGGGCGGTATACAAATTAAATTAATAAATAAATAAAATAAAATTATAATTTCCACCATTATGTCAGTCCTATTGCTTTACTACTGATGTTATAAAAGGAATATTGTAGTCTTCTGAGAAAACCAGTGCAGGAACAAAATATTTAGAGCATGTAAGAAAAGGCATTAAAAGCCCTAAGGGAAGCGAATAGAAAGGATAATGAAATTCATGGTTCTGTACTCATATCTGTCATATCGAAGCTCTATAGATTTCATTGATATCTCATATTATTTCTAGAAATGCATCAGTTCACAGTGCCAGTCACACTGCCATTAGAACCCCAAGCATGTTTAAGAGGGGGGTAAAACATTATATTCATCCACCTCATCTCTTTCACATAGTTTTGCTTACACCGCAAAGTGTCTCCAGTTTTATCCTTGAATTTTGCATAAAAACTTCCATATTGAGGAACCAATTTGTTCATATGACAGAGAATGCACAGAAGAGGCAGAACAACTGAAATTTCATGCCTTCATATATGAATCCTATATTGTTAGATATAACAATATAGATTTGTCATAGGAATTGTATCAAAAATTCCAAAAATTGCCAGATATTTATGGAATTAATTGCTTATTTGCTTACTGGAGATCAGCAATCAGGGATAGTTTTATCACTGGTTGCTGATCTACAGATAGTTTTATGTATCTTATGCAACTTATATATAAGTATGCAAACACTTGTAGTAGAGCTGGGAAAAACATTTGAAAATGTGTTTGAAACAACCACTAGTACAAAGAAATCCTATTTCTTCACCCTTGCAAAGTAACATGTGTTTTACAGTGTTTTCAATGGAAAAGAAAAAAAAAACAGCTGGAGTTCAGCAGGAGTTTGAAATAAATCAGCATGCAACCAGCTGTCAACTTTTAAAGACAACAAAGCAGAGTAAAACAATAAATCCAAAAAGTGAAGGTTAAAACCCAGTCTTGCTTAGAAAATGAAACTGCTGACTGGAAGATGGATTTGCTCAGTGACTTTCCAACTGCTCCCAGAGTCTTCAAGAGGCCCTTCTGAAGTGGGTCCATGGCCATCCAAAAATTGTTGGATCATCCCTAAGTGCTCCCTTAGAAATCCAGGGAGCAGTACTGTCCGAGAACCAGCTTTGGCAGCAAAACCAGCATATTGGTGGGAAGAGAGAAAAAAGTTCCTTACCATTCAGCAGCCATTTTTTTTAAAGCAAAGTAAATGAACCAATTAATGATTTGAATTGGAAATAAAAGATGAAGCAAAATGATAAAAGGCCAAAAGGTTAAAAGAAAGTGAAAGGTCAAGAAGAAGATGACGGATGCCATTGAATCTTTGATCTGCTTGCTGAGGCTATATACCCATAGTATTAAATAAATTAAATATCACTCCACATGTACTTCATGAATTTATCATCCACTGCATGAACAATAATTCCAATGTGATGGAGAAACTTTTGTTGACTACATGCAGTTTTAGGGTATAAAATGTATGTGGTAGCTTTGAGTGATAATAATTAGAGAGGAAGAGAGATTTTTAACTAAACTGGAATTTTAAATCCCTCCTTATAAAAATTTCTTATGGTCCTACTTAAAGGGAGGTGTTATGGAGATAAGCACAGAGAATAGCATGTTAGGCCATTAATAAAGGGTCTTGAAGTACAGGTACTTGCTGAATCACAACCAGATTTGGGGTGACAACTTCTGTTGTTAGGTGCTATGGACATTCAATGAGTCCACCCAAAATTATGAGTTTTTGAAGTGAATCACAACAATTGTTAAGAGAATCAAGCTTCCCCCATTGACTTATGAAAAATTCTGTGGAAATGTTGCAAATGTTGATCATGTGACCTTGGATGCTGCAACCATTGTAAATACATGTCAGTTACCAAGTGCTTGATTTTTCAAATACTCACGAGGAAGACTCAATTTTCAGTACATCATAAAATGAACAGTCGCTAAACAAATGTCCGTATATTGACTACCTATATCTGAAAGTTTTACAAAATATTATGACAAAAATGTAGTCAACTCCTCAAGTTAATGAAACACTGATTTTCTATTGTGATAAGTGTTTTCAGCATTTTTTTTTTGTTTGGGTTTATATGCTGCCTTGGACTCAAATATCTTAACATTACTTCCAGTAAGGAAGTAAGGTCAGAGGGAAATGGGGGGCAAAAATAATTAAGACAGAGAACTGTTTTTCTGCAGACAATAAATGGCAACTGATATAACAACTAAAACAATTCTTATTTCTGTTTATTTGCAGCTGATCTTAAATATTTGTGTTAGTTACAACTATCTACTGTAATATAATGTTGCAGAATAAGCCATAATCTACATTTTAAGATATAACATGGTGTCTAAAAATAATGCTATAGTTTTCTCAAGGAAATTAGTTTTTCAGAATTCTCTTTATTTAATTAGGGCTCTTGATTTAGTATTTGTGCACTAGAAAATAGCTTCATTCATTCTATGTTCTTCATGTATCATATTATTAAATACTATAATCTACTGATAATTAGCACATAATTAATGAAACAGATGCCACATTTCCCAAGAGCACTTGGGACTACTTCACATTTATTTAGGAACTTCATTTGATTTTTTTCACCACATTTGAAATGATTGATGAATCACTGCTGAGTTTGACAACTGGTAGAGTAAAACGTTTTTATAGGAAAAATATGTTTTATGATGAGATCCATTCAAATATACCACTACAGCTAGTCCTCTACTTGCAACAATTCATTTAGTGACTGTACAAATTTACAACAGTACTGAAAAGCAGTGACTTATAACCATTTTTCACACTTATGACTATTGTAGCATCTCCATGGTCATGTGATCAAAATTCAGATGCTTCACAACTAACTCATATTTATGATAGCTGCAGTGTCCCAAAGTTATGTGATTATCATTTGCAATATTCTGACAAGCAAAGTCTATCAGGAAATGAGATCACTTAACAACTGTGGCAAAAAAAAGTTGTAAAATTGGACAAAATTCACTTAACAACTCTCTTGCTTAACTACAGAAATTTTGAGTTCAATTGTGGTCAGAGGTTGAAGACTACCTGTAAGTACTCTGGAAGCAATCCAGATTTTTCAATGGTTTTATGGCTTGATTATGAAAACTAGG
This sequence comes from Pantherophis guttatus, assembly GCF_059756535.1. Classification (NCBI taxonomy): domain Eukaryota; kingdom Metazoa; phylum Chordata; class Lepidosauria; order Squamata; family Colubridae; genus Pantherophis; species Pantherophis guttatus. The sequence goes on along the minus strand of NC_142066.1, from coordinate 70,626,780 downwards.
ACATGCTTAGGTGCTACTATATTTAGTTCAAATGTATACCCCCAAAAGAAGCTTGTGACAAATAATAATGTGACATTGTCTTAATAAATTGAGGAAGGAAGGAATTTCATCCTCAACACACAATTTCTCCTCTTTTCTCTGTGGACTAGACATAGTTTCTCAGTTCAATCAACCAACAAAATATCTAGGAATGTGCAATGTGTATGCCTAAAAATTAGATCCCAAGGCTCAGCAATACAATTTCTTTTGGCTTTCTTTCTGTTTTTTTTTTTCTCCAGAATAGAATAAATGAGTCTGACCTTACTCAATTCTGATCATTCCTAAAAGGTTTTTTTTTTTTTTCTAATTGCAACTGTTTCTCCTCAGGGTTGAGGACTAAACTCTATGATGATGACTTATGGAGGTAGTTTTCACCACTTATGTAAAGCAACATAGTGTCAAGGGAGGAATGGATATTGCATTCATTAACTGACAGATCTAGCTTCAGATCAACTTGATGTTTGTCAATAAGCCATTTTATGGCTTAGAGAGTTTTTTTTAAATTTATTCCATAAATAATCTTTTGCTTCTTAGTGATCTCTTCCACTTGTTTCCTTCCAATCTAATTCTCCAACACTTTTTAAACAATTTTTAAATAGTATAGCAATCATTAATGATCACAATAATTATGATTTCCCCACATAATTAGATCTTTGTTTGTTTAATTTTTGGTGGTATGCCTATTTTTTACACTATTTCAATAGGCTGTGTTGCCCACCATATTTTTTGAAAATGTATATTGTTGGTACATCCACATTCATTTTTTAAAAAGCAATGAATCATTCTAGCACATTTTAGTCATATAATCCCTGTTCATATGACTGTGGCACTCTTATCAATTTGTTGTGCAGTCTAATATGTATCCAGTTTATGCACATCCATGATACAATTTTGTTTTGCCATTGTGATATTCATCTTTACGGTGAGAGAAGCAAGATGTACAAGCAGAATTGTGAGTTTTCCCCCTTGCTTCCAGATTTTGCTAACACCATCTGTCTGAAAGTAATAAGAAAGACATGGTAGGTTGTATTAAAACTAATAATTCTGCTAACACAGTGTAAATAATAGCTTCAGCAGTAAGAGCTCAATATCTACAAAAAGAAAGAAAGGGCAATTTCTGGCTTTCAGTCTCAGACATCATTACTGATGAAATATTGATGAGAAGTTATCCTAGTGACACACAGTACTTGTTCACAAAACAATCAACAATACCAACTATTTCAGCTGATCTCTTTTTCCTCTACTGTTGATGAAGAAGAAAATTATTGAATCAATTGGAAAAAGCCCATGTGGTAAATGGTTGGAAGCAGAAATCAGACAGTCACCTGATAGGGAAGATTTAATTTGATTCATACACAGAGAATACCATTGGATTTATGTCCCTTCCAACTTTATTTTATTTATTAAATTTTATGCTACCCATATTGCTATCCTGAGAACTTTATGGTTATATGATACTCACCAATCACTATTCTCAACATGAGTCATTTTGTACATGCATTTAGGTAAAACCTGATATTTCTTGGTTGTTTGTCAAAGAATATTCGGTTCCTAAAGAAGGATATTTTTTTCAGACAAACAAATAAAATCCAAAATTTGATTTTAATGTAATGAAACTCAACAATTCTTGTATTACTTAGGTTAACATTTTATTCAAATGTTGAAAACAGAGAGCAAGAGAGATTGAGAAAGAATTGCAACTGCTAGATTTTGCTTTTTTCAAAGTTTTATTCTCTTACTTTCTCCAAATCTTACTTGCTTAATCAGATCAGACTGCTTCCAGAAGAAATTTAATTTCCAGTAATCTTGCACAATTCCCTGAGTAGCCTATGCACATTGTTATCAGCTTCAGAACAAGCCACAATTTGATAAACTTGTTGCATAAAGTTCCTTCCTTATTCAAAGGAAAAATCATCCTTTCCAAGTTTGGATGAATTGGTTAAATGCAGAGTCATTAAAATAAGATATAGGGCATTTCCTGATGACCAGTCTTTCCATCTTTCAACATTGCTCAACATTGCTCAAATAATCCTATTCTGATTATTTTCAGATCTATTTGGAGGTCAGGAAGGTACACAAATATGTTTACATAGTTTTAAGTCTTTGGCACTTGGATAGAATCAGCCTATCAATGGTTGTTTTCTAGTAGTAACTAAAGGCTTTATTTTATCCTGCTCTGCCCAGGTCTATACTTATACACATATTCCTTTTCCGTCTCTGCTCCCCTATGTTTCTCTTTTACCATGATATCAAACTAGCCTTCAAAATTCCTACTCTACACTTTGATTCATTTTGATAACTATTCCAGGATGTTGCTATGATAGAAACGTAGGAGACAAGAGGCAAAATGAATTAACAGTTCTTTCCAATGAGAATACATATGCTTCTTCATGAACAAGACACCAATATATCTCAGGGGTGAAATGCTCCCGGTTCAGACCAGATCGCCTGATCCGGTAGCAATAGAGGCGAGTGGTTCAGAGAACTGGTAGCAAAAATCCCTGCCCACCACCCCATTGCCCAGCTGAGCCACGCAATCATCAGAGGCTTTTTTTCTATTTTTAAAAGCATTTTTTCTACAACCTCTTTGGCCAAAAAAATGCTTTTAAAAGTAAAAAAAAAAGCCTCGGATGATCGCGCGGCTCAGCTGGGATCATCAGAGGCTTTAAAAAAAAAGAAGAAAGCCTTTGCCAATCAGGCAAGTCAGCTGGGATCGTCTGAGGCTTTAAAAGCATTTTTTTACAACCTCTTCAGGCAAAGAGGTTGTAGAAAAAATGGTTTCAAAAGTTAAAAAAAAAAAAAGTTGGACATGCCCACTCAGTCATATTACCCCCCCACACACACACACACCAAGCCATGCCCACAGAACCGGTAGTAACAAATTTTACATTTCACCACTGATATATCTCTATAGCTGAAGTGACATTATCTATTTTGAAATGACATTCCTTGTTCAAAGATGAAACATCCTCTGGACAACTGCATGAGTGTCCAAATGTAGCCAAAGAGGCACAGTTTTTAAGAATATTACACCTGTTGGTCCAAGAGCATACTGGTAAACTGGGATTACTTCTACATTCTAAATTTAATTGTGTTATTTATAGGGTGATTGTTATATAGCTTTTTAGCCCTGAGCAAGGATCTTCCAAATAGTTTACAATACAGTAAAATCATAATTAAATAACTAAAACTGAAGAAATTAAATGTCATTATTCTGATAAAACATCTTTGAAGATAGAGTGAATGAAGATATATTTACTGTCTATCAAAGACCAACAAGGATTGGTTTTGTCAGGAATGGACATTTCAAGACAAATGTTCATAATATAATCACATTGAAATCCATATTAAAGTAACCTTTAAAAGAAATACAGAAACTCTGCCAGGATAAGTCTTCAAAATTGGTTCATAAACTGCAAGCTTAAAACTACTATTTTAAACAGAAGAACAGATCCAACTTATCACTAAAAAAATTCTCACGAGAAGAATATATTCAAACTAGAAACATAGATGTTTGAAATAAATTCGCATTTTGGTTTTAATGGTTTGTAAGGAGACTTTGGGCCATAAACATTTTCCTTAACTTGTCTGATAACATCAAGAATCAGAAAGACATTGAAGAATCAGAAATGTGGACTTGCAAGATTATTCTTTCTGACAGTTGTGTAAATACAGTAAAGACAAGAATGGAGTTATTTTGTTGGCAGATACTCTCTATTATAGTAGACTTCTTGGTGGCATATACTCATGGTTAGCACATAGCCTTAGTGGAATCTTGACATTTGCCAAGGTGGATACAAAATGAAAAGAGGCTGCATAAAACACAAGAGCCAAACTCAGACTATTACTGACCATGCTGACTACTAGATGGCAACGTAAGGGTGCAGAAATTGCTAAGCATTGCTGATGGCTATCTGGAGATTTATAGTGTAAAACTTATTCAGCATAATAGGATTTTTTTATCCTCAAGGGTATAAAAATTACAGTTCTTCCTCTATAAGTAACACTGCAGATCAAGATGGAATAACAACATGACTGTAAAACTTTCTTCCACATTATACAATCTCAAGTAAATAAAAGAAGACATGCATAGTTTCATTGTAGAGAATTAGGAAGTCATACAAAAGATGTTCTGCATATACAGATATACAGGAAACTTGCAAATTTAGTACACAGCCGAAGAGTTTGGAGCACAGATGATGCTTCAATCTATAGTTCCAATGGAAGAACAACATTGAATTAATAAACAGAAGATTTTAGAAATAAACCACTGGTTTAAGGGATGATGCTCTCAAGAGAACTTCATATTCCCAGTCTATGGTCTACCTTAGCCACATGAAAGATTTCAGGCAGGGGATGAGCTGCATTTTGGGATGCTCTTTCTTCACCTGCCATCTGTTTCTTGTTTGAAAATGGCTCTCTCTGGAATAAGATTTACTCTCTCCTATCCCACAACTCCTACAATGTGGATATAGCTTAGTTTATCCTAAACTAAGTTTAGTTTATCCTAAACTAAGTTTAGTTTATCCTAAACTAATAAAATCATATTTCAGTAGTTTGTAATTATGCATTTGGAAACAAAATAAGAGCTGATCTCTCCTTGTCTCTTTTAAATATGCAATCTTTCCTATACTTTTTTCTTTTTCTCCATCATCTATTGATTTATTTTTCCATCACATTCCCCTTTCTGACCTGAATCATTTCTGTGAATGCATACAAGCTAAAAAACATAAGGGAATCTCATGTCCAAAATAATAATGACAGTTCTCAATGGTAATGGGAAAAAGAAAAATTGTGTCCTAAAGATCCAAAAAGGAACAAAGACTTCCTCACTTCCTTTTACTATAATTGGAGAAGCAAAAAAAAAAAAAAAGTGGAAATATGTTGAAAGGGTGGTGAAATGTATTTTCAAATGTAGACTTTGGTGCCATAGCTAAGGAAAACTTTAAAAAAATATTTTAAAAAAAGAAATCTGAAACATTTTGAAAATAGATTATTCCTTTTAAGTACCGTGTTTCCCCAAAAACAAGACACTGTCTTATATTTTTTTGAACCCTGAAATAAGTACTTGGCTTTATCGCCATGTACTCAAAAGCCCAATTGGGCTTATTATCAGGGGATGTCTTTTTTGGGGAGAAACGGTATCACTTCAAAATTTTATCTGAAAAATCTGCATTTTCAGATTTTAATTGGCTTCACTAAAGCTTAACAAAATACTATCAATCCTTCTCTATTTATATATGAAAGCGCATTATGTGTTCTATGTATAGTGTTTATACATTATCTGAAATCAAAGACCTTTGCATTGTGGAACAAGAAATGTCTGATTCTTTTTAATTTTTAAAGCTGGTTGCCTAAAATACAACTGCTATGAGGTTATGTTTACATGCATATGCATTGAAGGGTAGAAATCCATTTTCTTTAACAGCACAATGCAAATTAGTCAAGGTCCCAGAGTTCATTCAATGAGCTGTTCTCTATAAAGCTACTGTAGCTGGAACTTCCAGGAAGATGGTTAACTGAACAGTCGCCCAGGGAGAGATCTCCAAAGGATTTTTCCTTGGATGTAGCTCTTCTGCCTTCTAACTGAAGCACTGGCATCCCATCAGTTTTTATGACCTACCTGGCCAGGGTGTGTTGAAGAACTTCCCCTTGGAACCCTCCAATACAGCTGTAAGATGGAAAATGGCTTCTAGAGTTTGACTCCAAAGCTATCTGCATGCCAAAAGCTGGGAGGGGAGGAGTTGCCACCTGTTCGGGTTGAAGAAGCCATCATTTTGAAAATCACCTTTCAAATGGACAGTAAGTTATGCCTTTATCTTCTTAATCACATTCAATGACTATTAATCTTTTTTTAAGTCAACTTAAAAAGAGGCTCTTTCAAGCTACAGCATGCTATACCTTTTTGAAGACTCACACGATCTTAGGGATCTCTTTTTATCTCAAAGAACAAGGAAAAAGGCTGCTAAAGCAAGCCAAATAAGGAAGAGTGGTGAGAAAAAAAATGTGATCGAGAAAGATAACAATTGAAAGCTGTGATTTTATTTTACTATTGTGGTAATAGGTAGCTTGATCTTCTTAGCTGTGGGTGGCTAAAATCATCTGATTCTGATTAAAAGAGGAAGCCAAAATGGTGGAGCAAAGCATTAGAGATATATTTTAATGGTTTCTAAATAAAATATGCCAATTTGTTGACCAGCTGTTCTCTGATGATAAAAAATCTTCACAATTATTTCTGAGATGCAAACATGTGAAAAAGGTTACCAAACTGCTGAGGCAACTTCACCAATAGCTGAAAATGCATAGGAGTTTATCATAGTTTTGGAAGAACCTGATATTAACTTTCACTACTATGGTTCAAATATAAACCTCTCAACACAACTGAAAGAAGAGGGTCGAGAAAAAAGACAAATTTGGGACTTTTTATTTAAGGACATTAACAAGGTTGAGGATCTTGTGATAAAAAGAAAGACCTAAAAGTATTAGATAAAACTTCCAGAGAAGAAAAAGATTTTAATCCATGAAGATAAGCTGGAAGAAGTGACTTAAACTTAATGCGTTAACTGGAATTAGGGTGGATTTTCCTGTATTTGATATGTGCAACTGAAAGAAAGGTTTAATCCAAAATTTGAAAACGTAATCTTTGTTTACATATATCTAATACTAAAGTAATTCTTAAAGTAGGCAAAAGATATTTGAAATGTATTTGAGAGTACCTGTATTAAGAGAAAGTTAAAGAAAATGATATGGATATCACTTCTGGAATTTGTGGTTTTGTTGATTAGAACGATTTGGTGTTAATAGGAACAGCTAGTTATATAATAATGTGTAAAACCAAAAAGTTGAGGTTGGAGTGTGTTTATCTTATACCGTGCTAAGAAGAGTTCAAAGTCAATGCCACCCTTTCTTTCTTTTTCTCTTTCCCCTTGTATCTCACACCACCTTTTCCCTGCTTCCTTCCCTTCCCATAATTTCCTATTTTTTCTTCTCTTCTTTGTATTTTATATAATAAAATAAAACTTTAATAAACATGAAATAAAAAAAATAGTTCAATAGCACAGCTACTGTAGCTGTGAAATTCTCTAGAGAATATATGAAAGTGGCAAATAGGAATTAATATGGGTAGTACCCTGAATTCCTTAGAGAAAAGATAAGGAAAATAAAAACCAAGCATATCCCATGTTGATTTTGCAATAAAAATACATGTTCACTGTAACGATGTGTATCTGCAAGTGTGTGTGTGTGTGTGTGTGTCAGAGAGAAAGAAAGAGATATGGCTATGGTGCTGGATTAGCAATGGGAAGAGATTCTAGTTGTCTAATTCTCCTTTAGGAGTGGAAACTGACTGGATGACTTTGGGTCAGACTCTGTTTCCCATCCCTAGACTGGAATATTAAAAAAAATCTACCTACCCACTTGCATTGGTTGATTTTATATATATAAATACACATGCATATGCATATAAACAAATGCATATGCATATAAATATAAATATGTGCATATACATGTATATAAATTGAGTCTCTTTGTTTGTGCATGTGTGTACACCCTCACGCAGACCCACACATAGCCAATAGAGTGAGAGAAGGAAATCTCTTTGTCCAGTTGTTTTCAGGTTGCAGAAAGGTCAATAAATTAGAATTGATTGCACTTGAGCAAAAGTTCTACTAGACACATATGACCTCTTCTGAGATGTTGATAAAACACAAATTTAAGTTCTTTGCTCTTTTAACATAGATAATTGTTCACAAGAGACAATAACTACCAAGTAAGCTGATTCAACATTGCTTTTATTGACTACTGATTAAAGAAGCCAAAGAGAACTTTGGGAGTTGTATGTCTCTCAGTGGTACATTACTAAAAGGCCTCTTGTGCTGACCTTATCATTCTTTGTTCTGTGCTATGAGCTTTTTTTCTCTTAAAGTCTCTCCTATGACCTGTCATTTTCTTGCCCCAAGAGAGCAGTTCTTTGATTCCAATTCTTCCTTGTTCAGTTTTCTAATTACTGCAATAGCATTCAACATTTGAAATTTTCAGCTGAGTTGAAGAGACTCTTGTTCCCTTTATATACAATAGGGAAATTAAGGAAAAGCCATTAGAGAGTAGAGTTAACACCTTAGTTTGACACTGAAAGGTACAGTCCTTATATTATCAGAAATGTGTGGCATGTAGTCTATTTGTTTTGATTCAGGAACATTCTACATAATTTTAGAGCTTAAAAAAAAGAAACACTGATTTCATATCAATAGACTTCTCACATTTTTTCAACTAAATCATATATTTCACCATTTGGTTCAATCATGTCTTAATTAAAATTCAAATGTGATAGAATGCAAGAAAAATTGAGGACAGGAGTGGGTGGAAGTTGTGTCATCAGTAGGTATAACTGGATGACCACTAGTTAGCAACAAAGAAACTCAGAAAATACTTTCAAGAGCATCTGAGCATAAGAGCCGTGGTGCGCAGTGGTTAGAATGCATTACTGCAGGGCTAACTCACTGCTCACTCCAATTCTGAGTGGCTCAATGTTTACTCAGCCTTCCATTCTTCTGAGGTTGGTAAAATGAGGACCCAGATTATTGAGGGCAATAAACTGCTTAGAGGGAGCTGTATAAGTCCCATTGCTATTGTTATTTACTTTTATGGAGTTTCAGTTTTATTTTAAGCTGTAGTCTTGGATTGTTGAAGCCATTATGCTATTTTGAGGTATGTAGTCATTTTCTTTGGATTATGAAGATGTGAAGGAAAAAGTTTTTCAAAAGTGTATTTTTCACAAGGACTCAAATACTATTTTCTGATCGTCTAAGCAGATTTCTAGGTGTTCTTGTTTACCATTTCTTCTAGATCTATTTCTTCATTACTGTATGATTGAAACTAATTAAAGAGAGATCCATTTATCAGAAAATCATGCATAAAGTTGTGTGTTGCAATGGAATCAGAAATCAATTTTGTTTTTGTCTGAGGTTTGCTTGACTGCCATAAGAGGTGAGGGAAGGGACGTTCTAACAACAGCAGAGGCACTAATAATATAACCCAGACAGGAGAGAAATGCTACCGGTTTGCACCAGTTCAGGCGAACCGGTAGCGGCGGCGACAGGTGGTTTGGAGAACCAGTAGTGGCAGTAGCGCGAGACTCTGTCCACCCATCCGGGCATCATTACTTCCTGGTTTTAACCAGGAAATAACCAGTTTTTTACCCTCTGCGCATGAGCAGAGGGTCCAAAATCGCATGTTATGCACGCGCACACTTCTGAACCAGCAGGGAAGGTAAGTAGTTTTCACCCCTGAACCCAACAGTGAAATTTCCATGGAGTCCTCTATGTTTCTATCTCTCTATCTCTATCCTCTAACTTTCCAGCTAACAAGCTCAGCATCTTTAATCACTGAGTTAAGAGAGTTAAGAAATCATTTACTCTTTTTTTCCCCTGGACTTGGAAAGAATAATTCTAGGAAATTGACAAAGAATCTTAAACAACACAAAATTAGAATTGGAACTGAATATCTAGGTCAAATGAATTCCAGGTTCAGAAGTCATGTACATGTGCTTGTGCTATGTGTGTTGAAATATATTGTATGAAAATTGCTACAACATTTTGTTTTCTGTGGCCCAAATAATGTTTAGAAGATTTTGAGTAATTCTCTCTAGTATTTCAGAATTCTCTCTAGTATTTCAGGAAAATGACAAAACAAGATTTTTAACAATAAGAAAAAAAATATAATATGTAAGATTATAAATCATTTAACTCTGAATCAATAAGCATTTAAAAATAATGTATTTTCAAAAGTAATAATTAAATTATACAATTTATTTTTATTTCATTATCTTTTTCTGGCATCTGTGTCAAAAGTGGAAGTATTGCCAGAAGAGTTAAACTTTTGCCTCCTTTAATTTCCTTGTAAAATGTATTTATAAATGGCACAACTTCATTGACTGATGATATAAACATATTTTTCAGTGTTCTCTGTTTAGAGAAAAATCTGACATGATCATTTCTCTGTTGCCACCCAGTGAAATAGATACAATTTCCTGAAGATTAGATTGAAGACTAGACCAATAATTGTTTCCAGTAGTCAACTAGCCCAAAACTCAAAAGCTGGCTCTAAAAATGGTAGCCATTATTTTGTCATTGACTTAACTCTACAGCTATGGACATTTCATTTTTTATTCAGGTGGGATTCATTTCCAAACATCATGGTTCAGTTAAGGAAATGGCTATATACCAAAGGCACTACAAATACGTTTTAAACAGTAATGTAAATTATATTTTTTCAAAGTCCACATACTTCATGGATTTTATGATGATGGATTTTTATGATATATTTTAACAAGCTGAAATCTCAAATAAAATACTTTTCAGACCTGAAAAATGTATTTTGAACAATATTAGACATAAAAAATGCAAAGAGATGTCTTTGCTTATTTTACAGAACAAGAATTTCTGTAATAAAATATAAATGAAGATATCCAAAATTACTACATAATGCCATTCTTCCTGAACATTGTAACTTCATTTTCTAGATTGTGACTTAATTGTCAAATTAAGTGATAAACAAATGAATATTCTAGAAATTTAATCTAGACTTAGTCTTGCTTAGAGTAGATACAGTGAGCTCAGTGTTTTGCATTTGAAGCAGATTTCTTTTCAGGTGGGGAAGGGGAGTAGAACTCCTTAGCACCAGAGCGTGTTAATCATAACATAGGAAATACTAATGCTCCGATGGTCATTTTGAAAAATCCTTTCTTAGTGAGCACCTAGAAGCCAAGAGGAACGTGGCAAATTTCAAGTTTGTAGGCTTTATGGTTCTGGAGATTTCGTGATTACAGCATGAGTGGTTTTCACATTTATATATATAGATTTGAAAAATCAGATCACTTTCTCTTTTCTACATTCATAGCTTTTGATTAGACTGTCACTTATAGTGCAAGTGATAGCTACTGGTAGTCAGAGGACAGATAAGCCACTGGATATTTTCTCCAAAACTGGTAGACTAAGGCTGAAAGGTTTTGTTTGTTTTAATTATTTGCAGGTGGACCTTTTATTTCTTAACTTAACTAATTTCTCCTTCTAGCCCAAATAATAGACAGAATGGCAAAAAAAAAAATTATTTCTCTTCTACTGGTTCACTGATGAACATACTGGATAGGAAAATATCAGTTAGAAATGTGGATCAATCTACAGAACAAAAAACAGTCCGTCCATTTCTAGCTAGTTTCAGCACAAGTAACAAACTGCTTAAGCCTGCCATGTTGCAAAGCCTTCATCTCACTGTTTGAATAGCAGCATACTAGACAAAAAGATTATAACCTAGACCAGAGGTGGGCAACTATGGCCCTTTTATGACTTGTGGACTTCAACTTCCAGAATTCCTGAGCTAGCCATATTAGCTCGGGAATTCTGGGAATTGAAGTCCACAAGTTATAAAAGGGCCATAGTTGCCCACCTCTGACCTAGACTTTCAAGATACACGGACAATTTGTATTCAAAGAAAAGATGCAGGGAATACTTAATGGCAGTTCAAATGCAATTTATTAATATTTTACTATGCCATTCACATAAGTAACAACATATTTGTCTGTATTTAGAATTTAGTAAATTGATAAGAGATTTTTTTTAAAAAAATATACCTGGATTAATTTGGGATATTTGCTATGCTTTATAAATTATACATAGTGAAGAATTAATGTAAAACCTAGATATCTACAGTAGCCTAATAAATAATTTAAGATTAATTTTGCAGTAATGATGTGATCCAACATTAGAATGAGATTGAGGTAGCCATCTGCAGTTCATTCCAAAGAACATGAATATATTGGTCTGGATAGGAGAAGTTGCCAGAATATTAATAACCCTGTTTTGTTGACTATGCTATCACCATGTAACATTAGTTGCTGAAACGTATTATACTGTAATTCTAAAAAAAAAAAAAAATACAGCTTTTTTTTTGCCTCCTTATGAGCCTTAAAAAACATACAATTTATGATATTAGTAAATCAAACTAAGTACAATTATTTAAAAGTCAGGATTCATACAAGTCTGACCCATAGCTATATTCAAGAAGTCACTTGAAAATCATTTTAGAACGTACTCGCAAATAAATTCAAATGAGTTACATGTTCAAATTAAAAGAATACTAAATGCTTCTGAGTGTTTTTTTAATAAAGCATTCTGCTGAAGTTTTCACTTTGCTTGGTAATTACATTAATTTTCATCATTATGCAAATTGAATGTTCTATAAAAACATATTCTCTTTTTAGAGTTTATCATAATGCATTTTTTTTAATTTTCTGCTCATAGGTTACAGACAACCAACATCTTTACTATAGCTGTAAGTTCTGGACTTGTATTCTAAGTGGTTATTATCCAATAGGATAGGATAGGATAGGATAGGATAGGATAGGATAGGATAGGATAGGATAGGATAGGATAGGATAGGATAGGATAGGACAGGACAGGACAGGACAGGACAGGACAGGACAGGACAGAATAACAGAGTTGGAAGGGACCTTGGAGGTCTTGTAATCCAACCCCCTACTCAGGGAGTAAATTCTATACCATTTCAGATAAATGGTTGTCCAATTTCTTCTTAAAAACGTCCTGTGTTGGAGTATTAATTGTTTTAACTGTCAGGAAAGTTCTCCTTAGTTCTAAGTTGCTTCTCTCCTTGATTGGTTTCCATCCCTTGGTTTCCATCCATTGCTTCTTGTCTTGCCATCAGGTGCTTTGGCGAATAATTTGATTCCCTCTTCTTTGTGGCAACCCTTGAGACTGCTATCATGTCACCTCTAGTCCTTTTTTTCATTAAACTAGACATACCCAATTCCAGCAACCGTTCTTTATATGTTTTAGCTTCCAAACTCCTAATCATCTTTGTTCTTTCCACTCTTTCTAGAGTCTCAGCATTTTTTTTTCTTCATTATGGTGAAACTGGCTGCAGTTATTGCAAGTGTGGTCATACCAAGGTATTATAAGTAGTATCAACACTTCATGTAATCTTGATTCTATCCCTCAGTTAATGCAGCCTATAATTGTATTGGCTTTTTGGCAGTTGCAGCACTAGCTCATATTTAAATGATTGTCCACTAGGACTCCAAGATCCCTCTCACAGTTACTACTACTGAGCCAGGTACCACCTATGTTATACCTGTGCATTTGGTTTTTCCTGCCTAAATGTAGAATCTTACTATTTTTACGATTGAAATTCATTTTGTTAGCACTCAAAGTTCAAGTATGTCAAGTTCCTTCTGTATCTTAAGCCTATCTTCTGTTCTATTCCTGCCAGCTTGATGTCATTTGAAAATTTGATGAGTTCATCATCCATTCCCTCATCCAAATCATTGATGAAGATTTTGAAGAGTACTGGGCCTAAAACAGAGCCTTGGGATACTCCACTGCATACTTCCTTCCATGTAGATGCAATTCCATTGAGGACTACATGTTGAGTGTGGTTGGTCAGCCATCTGGTCGTGATGCTGTCTAACCCATATTTTTCTTATGAAGTAGTAGGTTATGGTCTATTTTATCAAATGCCTTTCTGAAGTCCAAGTAAATTATATACACAGCATTTCTCTGATCCACTAATTTTGTCACTTTGTGAAAGAATATAATAACATTTGTCTGGCGTGATCTGTTTTTGACAAACCCATGTTGGCTTTTGGTTATGACTTTGTTTGCCTCTAGATATTCACTGATTCATTGCTTGATTAACTTTTCCAGTATCTTTCCAGGTATTGAGGCCAGGCTAACAGATCTATAGTTTCCTGAATCTGTTTTTTCCCCCTCTTTTGAAGATGGGAACTACATCAGCTCTTTTCAGTTCTCTGGTAATGTCCCAGTGCTCCAGGATCTTTGAAACATATAGTTCAGTGTTTCTGAGATCACATCTGCCAGTTCCTTCAGAACCTTGGAGAGTAGTCCATCTGGTCCTGGTGATTTGAACTCCTCTAGGGTAGACAGGTGTTCACTTACCATTTTCTTCCCTATTTTAATTTATATTCCTAATCTGTTTTTTATAGTATTGTTTTTGATAGGTTGGATTATTTTTTTTCCTTTTGTGTAAAGACAAAAAAAAAGTTAAGGATTTCTGCTTTTTCCCTGTTGCTAATTACCATCTTGCCACTTTCTCCCATTAATGGACCAATCCTTTCCTTGACTTTTTTCTTGTTTTTTAATATGTTGAAATAAGTTTTTTTGTTATTTCTTATTTCTGTCGTAAACCTTAGTTTATTTTTAGCCTTAGCTTTCCTAACTTTGTCTTTGCAGACTCAGGCTATTTGCTGATATTTTGTGTTACTTACCTTTCCACTTTTTATACTTGTCCTTTTTGTCTTTGAATTTATCAGAGAGTTCTTTATGCAACCATACTGGTTTCTTTTAAGAGCTGTTATTTTTCTTCTTCATTGGTATTGTGTTTAACTGGGTTTTTATAATCTCCAATTTTCCAAGCTTCTTGGGTTGCTTTCCCCTTGAGGATTCTCTTTCATGAATACTTCCCAAGCTCTCTCTAAGTTTATTAAAATTAGTTTTTTAAAGTCCAGTACTCTAGTTTGACTAGTTATATTAATTGTGCTTGCATAATGTTGAATTCCAATATTGCATGATCCCTTCCCCCAATATTCCTGTAGCTTCAACACCTTAAATTATTTCATCTCTGTTATTGAGAATTAAGTCCAATATGGCTAATCCCCCACTTCCCTTCCCTACTTTTTGGGAGACAAAGTTGTCTGCTAGATTTGTCAGGAAAGTGTTTTATCTTCCACCTGGTGCAGATTTTGTTTCCCAGTTGATGTCAGGATAGTTAAAGTCCCCCATTACTATTGTGATGTGCTTCCTATATACCTTAGTAAAGTGTCTAGCAAAAAGTTCATCTATTTCCCAGGAGTGAAATCTACATACCTTCCTTACCATTTAGGAAGCGCATGCGACAAAATTTTGTTGCCCTGACCACAAAAACCTCATCTTTGACAGCCGAAGCTGAAAGGCAGAGAAAGAATGCTGGGAAGAAGCTAGTCAACCTGGAGTGGGGAATACCCTTTCTCTCCGGCCCATCCCAGCACACTGGTACCCCCATATTGCATCGATAAAGGAGGTGGATGGCTAAGTGAGGGGCAGAAAGACCTGCCATGCCTGGTGGGGTAGGGAGAAGAGACAACAAGAAGAGTCCTGTCTTGCTCCAAGCACCCAGCCGCTTCCCTTCCCTGCCCTCTCTGGTGCTGGAATCTAACTGTCAGCCACATGCCCAGTTGCCCATGCATCCCTCTCCCTTTGCACACAAAGTTAACTATCGGTTCGGGTGAACTGGTGCGAACCGGCTGAATCCCACCACTGTCTATGTTCTAAATGAGCAAAATAATATTTTGTTGAAGTTTGTATTGAGAAATTAGATATGAAACTGAAACAGAGCTTATAATTCAGTTTTTCGTTAATTCATTCATTAATTTCATTAATTAGACTCTCCCACGAAAATATATTAAGAAATCACATTCTCTGTAATTTCTTATTAGTTATACTTAACAATATATCTTTTGGGAAATATATTGCAAAAATAACTTTGATTCTCTAATGCAGGAAAAGCTTACATTCTTGGATAATTTCATATTAAAAATACTGATTAAATGTTTGGTGTGGAAGTTGGTTACACTGGATCTTACTTTGGTTTCGCATGGCTATTTTAAAAACTTCTTATGGTATATTGAGGAAGAATTTTTTTGCACTTATTCTTTAGAATACTTAATTTTGATTTTATCTCTGCCTCTAAAATGTCACAATAAAATGAGGTTTGGGAAGAATTAATTGTGGCTTCTAAATCAGTATTTTTGTTTGTAGTCAAAGAAGATGATGACATTGACATTAATAAATTATATGACCTCTCAAATGATGAGCTTTGATGCTCTACTCTCGAAAATCAGTGGAAAATTATATTCTATAATGTGAAATTGGTTTTCTTTTTATCTTAACACAACAAATTGTAGGTGGTGTATACCGAATATCTTATAATGATTTATAATTATATGTATGTAATTGCCTTCCTGCTGGAGATACATTTGAGAAATCGAAACATTAACTCTTATGGACTTTGCTTGTCCTGCTTTTGCCACATATGGGACTTTCAATCAATAATTGCTGATTAAGGATGCATATCCTATGCTTGACTGTATCTCTGGCATTTGGTATCCATCAAGGCATCAGGAATTGATCTTCCTTTCATCCTTCTATAAATGTCAGTGTTTTTTATTCCCTCTTTTTATTGAATTTTAGTTAATGTAGTACAATAATCAAAATTGCACTTTTACTTCTTGGTGGCTTGCTACTGAAATTTGGTGGAGCAAATATCAGAACTACAAAAAAGCATTTCAGAAGTTAATTTATGTGCTCTGAGTGGATATTCCTGTATTAATTAAATAAAACATTATTTGTTCATCCTATTTTATAGTATAAAAATATAGATCAATTCTAAGTTGTTGCAAAAAAGGGTAGAAGAAAAAACAACAACAAAGAACAGAGTATTTAAATAACAAAAAGTTCAAACTATGCAGTATTGTACCAGATCTTAAAAACTCTTTAAAACTTACTTTACATGATTTTCATTATTCAGTTTTAAAGCAAAAATTTTGCTATGCTCCAATTAGTTCCCTTTCTCCTTTTCAAATGTTAGAATTAGTTTTGGAGAAGGAAGAGTTTTGAAGATTTCTATAAGAACCACAAAAGCTAAGTGAATTTCATATATTCTCTGTATTTTTCAGAAACCATAATCTTCATTTGTCATTTCATTTAGAAAATAAAACTAAAGAATTGGAGTTTCTTGAAAATTGAAAACAAGAAGAGCAGCTAATACTAGAAACTAGTAAAAGTGATGGTGTAAGAGGTGGGATGCAGATGCTAAAGCAGACTGTAGCTAGGATCAAAATTTCATTTTTAAAAAATTTAGGGAGTTTGGGGAGATAGCTGTTTCTATAAGAAGGTGTACAATAATGATTTTTTTAATAAAAAAGTTTTTATTAACCTTATATTTTAAGAAATAATAGTGCTATTACACACTTGCAATATTTATCAAGCTACTCTTCTTTCTTTACTCCTTCCACCTTCCAAGTGTCTCTTGAGTGGATTAAGAATTGAAAAAGATAAAGAAGTGATGCCATATCATCTTTTTCTGTTAAGTTTAACTCTGGGGGATAACTGGTTAAAAGAGTAAACTAGCAGAGTAATTTAAAATATCATATCTGCAGTTTATCAGTCAGAATATGGTTATTACATATGCTGGGAGTATTTGATTTATGGATGCTCACAATATCCCATTATCTCTGGAAGTTTATGGTTCCCATGTTAAAAAGCATATGATATTAAATTGAAGAATGCTGGAATAATTTTTATGTAAGTTTTAAAAACTCATCACTATCAGCATAATATTAGCTGAGATAAATATCTTTCAAGAATGTTTATACCATATTCCTTCTGCAGATGAAAATAGTCCTCCTTTTTAACATACTACTAATTATCTAGACAATTTAGTATTTTAAGACTTTTGGATAATATTAGTTTAACAATTAACATTAATGTTATAAACAGTAATATATCATATAATATTTAACTCATTCTGTATTTAATTTTCAGAATTTTTCAGAACATATTCTATTTAGCTCTTATATTTGAAAATTAAGAATCAAAATTAAATACTTTCAACAGTAAGAAATAATTCATAATAGAACCCCCAGGGGTAAAGACTTTATTGCTTTCTTTTAATATGGATTGTCTTTCTGATGTAATCAGTCTGAATGTTTTTTAACTACTTAAAATTTTAAATTAGCACAAATTTTATTGAGATAATATTAATTATGAACTGGATTTGAATTAAAAGTACCATTCAAATGTTTTCTTTTTTGTGGTTAGCAAGAAGATTTATTTTATTCATTTATTAATGGATATGTTTTCCATCTCACTATCAAAGCAACCATAAATGGAGTCCACAGGTTCTGAGTTCCTTATAAGGAAATCTTACTTACTAAATTATATACAGTACAATGGTGTTATATATGGATATATTATGCATATGTTTACCATGCCATTCAGTAGTCATTGGAGTAGAACAATGTATTGGAAGATATTATTGTTATTGTTGACTGATTGCCAGGATTGCCATTAACATTAATACCAGGTAATTCATTGGTTTTGAAGAGGGGATTCCAGAGAATGATCTCAATTTGTCACCTATACATTCTACTTTGTCAAAAAATATGATTATCTTAGAGTAAACATGCAGGAATAGAGATGTACCAAAGTAGCAATCAATACATAAAGATCAGAGATAGGTCAGTTCCAATGTACCCATTTCTCAAAGGAATGGAGAAGCAAAACTCACACAAAGCTGTGGTTTCCTGAATTGAAGGGGACCTTTTTGTGCTCTCTTAAAGAAAGCATTATTTCAAACTGAGAGATGGTTGCAATAGTAGTAGTTTCCTCTTACTGTCTTTTTCTTCAGTGTTTAAGAAATTGCATTTGCTGCAGTAGTAGCTCTGTTCTCTACTTCATAGAATTAAAAAAATTAGCACACTCTACTCGCAATGAAATACCTTATGCCACAAGACTGCAAATTTTGGGCTTAGACAACTTAGAACTACGACGACTTCAGTCTGACCTAAGCATGGTACATAAAATTATCTGCCATAATGTCCTACCTGTCAATGACTACTTCAGCTTCAACCACAACAATACCCGAGCAAATAATAGATACAAACTCAAGGTAAACCGCTCCAAATTCGATTGCAGATAATATGACTTCAGAGTGGTCAATGCCTGGAATGCACTACCTGACTCTGTAGTTTCTTCCCCAAACCCCCAAAACTTTAACCTTAAACTGTCTACTGTTGACCTCACCCCATTCCTAAGAGGTCTGTAAGGGGCGTGCATAAGTGCACCAGCATTGCCTACCATCCTTGTCCTAATATTCCTTTTTACTTACTCTTTTCATGTATTCAAATTATGTTTATACTTTTACTGTTATCTTATATATGCTTGACAAAATAAATAAATAAAAATAAAATAATAAAATAAACAGTTTTTATGAACAAGAGACTAGTTACCTGGTTGCAGCAATTTTCAGAAACAGCAGCTTGAATAATGTTGGTTTAACCATGAAAAATCTCAAGGTGTTACTGAAAATGAAGCTTCTTCATTTTTCTTTCTTTCTTTTTTTTTATTGAAAAAGTTTTCAAATACAAGTTTTTCCCCCTTTCCCCCCTTCTTCCCTAACCCCCCCTCACCACCCATCCCCCCCTGTGACTTCTTCTTCACAACAATAAGCTAATTCATAATTAATTACATAATATTTTACCATGCCCTTACTCACTCCTCAAAGTACTGACCCTTAGCATAATATTCTTATAACTCCGCTTTTCTCCGCTTTTCGCAATAGTCTACCCTTTTTCTCCTCCCCCAAACTTATAAAATATTATTATTATTACAACAACATAACCTTTAATCTTTTATATATATTAATATAACATTTCAAAGCAGCCTTCTCCAAATTTAACATTTATTCAGTTCTATCCAATTCTTCCACTCCCCAAAATATATGACTTAAAAATCCTTTTTCTTAAACTAATCAATCACTAAACTAGCCTATTTCAACCCAGTTTCCTGCAAGATTACCATACACTACAATTCTAAATAATTCTAAATATAATCCACTGCCCACTCTGCTAAAATATACATATGTCTATATATACATTCCATTTTATAAAAAGAGAAAAGACAATAACTTTAAATTTATAATTCATTTAGTATCTTCTTTGATGTCTTTCCACTAGATTGTTAAATCCATCATCCATAATAGGGTAACATAGCATCCTGGTGCAACAGTTTATTCAAAATCTTCAGTCATCTTCTGCCCCCATCAATAATGAATATCCTCATGTATATATAAAAGTAAAAACAACCACCCGAGTGACATTATAATTATATTCCATATAGTTGTAATTGTGGTTTTCATCAGGATTGTAAATTCCCATCATCTTAGTGGGTAACAGCCAGATCTTCTGCATGCCCCAGCATGACTCTCTTGCCTTGTAACTCAAAATAGTTATAATATATTTATCGGTAAAAGAAATCCAAAATAGATAGTTCAAATCCAACAATGTAAGGCTCTTTCCACATCCCAAAATCACGGCATTGCAGAGATCTGTCACTTTCCTCAAGATAGTATTAAACGATAATTCGCCTCCAATATCTTTTCACATATTCATTTATTTTTTAAAATCCCTGGCTTCACTGTTGCTTGGTTTAGAAACTACTATTTCTACGAGATCTGTTTCTTTTCTTTTTCTTTTTCGGGTTGCATTTCCATCCAGATTTCCTTCCTACAAGTTGTGTATCAGCTGATCGGTTGTCATTCTGCTTTGTAAATTGATCTTGTTGGTTTTGTTTTATTATCTCATATGTCTTTTCCATCACTTGTATATCAACTGGTTGATTTACGCACTTGTCTGTAACTTGATAATTCATCACATTAGAATCAGATGACACTGCTCTCAAATTTATAGACAGTCCAGCTGGGGTATCCAAGGAGTCCGAAGACAGTTTATCTACCACAGCCTCTGTAATTTGATGTTTTCCCTTTATTTCCAACTCCTTTTGCTTGTCCTGTGTTATGCCTAAAGATGTTAAATTTATTTTTAAAAATTTTTGATAAAATTCTTCCGCTTTTTCGACAGTATTCAGTTGGTATCTTACTCCTTGGTGTCTCAATATTAAACCAACTGGGACGTCCCACCTAAATAGAATATTCCTTTTTTTTAACTCATTCACTAGAAAACCAAATTTCTTCCTCTCCATTAACATCTTGGGCGGGAGTTCCTTAAAAATCCAAATCTTTCTTCCACAAAATTGCAAAGTAGAATCATAAGAATTCTGCACAATATTATTTCTAATTTCTTTGTCTATAAAATAAATCACCACATCTCTAGGCAATTGCCTTTGTTTTGCCAACCAGGAGTTTATTCTATAAATTCTGTCAATCCTGCAAAACACTTCATCAGGTTGAACCTTTAAAATCCCAGCCAGAATTTCAGAAGATATCTTCCTTAAATCATCTCTGTCATTTTCCTGCAGACCTCTCAGTCTAATTGCATATTCTGTAAAATTGTGTTGAATCATTAAAACTTCTCTTTCAATCCTCTGTTGTACATTTTCTTCATTACCAGTCTTTTGGTCAGCCTCCATTTTAAGTTTGTCTTCTGAGCTATTATCCTGAGTGTTTGCCAAATCCTTTTTAATTTTTTGGATCTTGTCATCCAAATTCTCCTCAGTTTCTTTCATTTTAGACTCTAATAATTTAGTATTTGCTTCCAACTGAATCACAAAGTCTGCTAAGCCATTAGCTGTTTTTAAAATCTTTCGATCCAAAAAGCCAAACTTAGATTTCACCAATTCACCAATTTCTTTGATTTCCAACTTAAATTTTTCAAGTTGCTGATTCACAATCTCATCCCTTCTTACAATCTCCTCAAGAAGAAATTCTATTATATTAAAGTCAGGTTTCTGAGACTGGAGAGTTAAAACTTGTTGATGTAATTTATTAATGGGGGAATCCCCCCCCCACTGCCTGTTTGTCTAGCTTTATAAGTCTCAGTGCCATTTTTCCACGCAGACAAAATTTACTGGAAAAGAGAAAAAAAAACTTTTTTCCAACCAAGATCAATATCAGATCCCCAAGGGAAAAAAAAGGAAAAAAAAACAAAAGTGAGAGTGAGGTTTTGCCTTCAGTTACAGCCAAAAGTATTCATTCCGCTACTTTGTAATTGAAAACAGAAGGAGTTTCCCTTTCAGCCTCTCTTCAAGCCGCAGCAGCAATCACCATTTAAAAAAAAACTTTTTTCCCTTCACTTCACTTCTTAGGCAAAATAGAATAAAAAGAATACTTGCGCTTCAGGATCAGAAGTCCAGCTCATATCTTCTTTAATTAATTTATTTGACAGATTTACAGGCTTGCTTCTGCCCCCTAGCTCTGCGTGTAGCAGAGATTTCCCAGAGCCTGGAGCATCGGCTGGGGATACGGGGAGTCTCTTCCGCTCCCTCCCAAAAGTAAATAAAAAACTTTTGGGATTAGGCAGAGGACTCTACCCACCCCAGCCGGCTCTATCTCTGTTTCCTAATGGAAACGGAGTTTTTTCGAGCCGCCATTCCGCTGAAAAAGGCAGCTCTTACAGGCAGTGGGGTTCGACGATCCCGAAGGAGCGTCCAGCGGGGACAAGCCAAGCTTCTTCATTTTTCAATTGAAGGTTCTTATCATATTATTCAACCTATACATATAACCTATAATAGGTTATATTTCTACTTTTTGGTAGAAATCCTTTTCTAGCTATTATCCCTTTGATAATAATTCAAGTAATTTTAAACTTTTAAAAGTGAAAGAGAGCAGTTGATACATCCTAAACTGTGAAATAGTCACACTTAGACTGCAGGATGCCTACAGTTGAATTTTCTTTAAATTCTAAAAGGGCTGGTGGGCCAAATGGTTTTGTTTTTGTGGTTAAACGTATCTTTTCAATGTGCTTTTGGACAATCTCCCTTGATGGCTTAATTCAAATTAAGCTGAAGATTGTGAACAAATTCCTATCAACTTCAACTGTCTTTAGATCAGCCCCTAAATTTTAAAATAGCCCCTGGAGGACTCAAAGAAAATAGTAATTTATGAAGGGGTGTCATAATGAGAAAACCAACAGGAGAGGAAACATGTTGAAAGGTTGAGTCTGAAGAACATATTTATTAGATGTTCACTATATGGCATTACGTGTTGTTTATATCATTAATATAAAGATTGCATAGGATGCCCTGCGCACGGTCACTCACGCCCTTGTTACCTCCCGGTTGGACTGTTGTACATGGGGCTCCCCTTGAAGAGCATTCGGAGGCTCCAACTGGTCCAGAATGCGGCTGCGCGGGTGGTTATGGGCACAACTCCTCCTGCGCGAGCTGCACTGGCTCCCAGTGGTCTTCCGGGTGCGATTCAAGGTATTGGTTACCACCTTTAAAGCGCTCCATGGCATAGGACCCGGGTACCTTCGAGACCGACTTCTGCCACCAATAGCCTCCCATCGGCTGGCGACACCCAGGGGGAGGGCCTTCTCTGTGGGAGCCCCAGCCCTGTGGAATAAACTGCCCCTGGAAATACGTAAGATCTCCGACCTCTGGGTGTTTCGCTGCGCACTGAAGACCCTGTTGTTCCGCCAGGCCGGGCTATCAACATAATAATTTTAAATTTGGGTATTTTAAATTTCTGGGATTTTAATTTGAGCCTAATCTATTTCATGATTTTAAATTTTAATAGTTGTTTTGTTTTGTGTTTTTAAATAGGCTGTACACCGCCCTGAGTCCTTCGGGAGAAGGGCGGTATAGAAATAAAATTATTATTATTATTATTATTATTATTATTATTATTATTATTATTATTATTATTATTACTATTATTATTATTATTATTATTGTTGTTGTTGTTGTTGTTGTTGTTTTTGTTGTTGTTTTTGTTGTTGTTTTTGTTGTTGTTGTTGTATGAATTTTGCAACAATTTTACAGTGTTGTTCTGCTAAGCCACAATAATTTTTTTTACTTTCAGCCTAGCATGCTCTAGGAACCTATTAGCTGTAGTTTATAAATCTTTAGGACAATGTGTGAAGTCCAATATAGTCTATGCAACAAGCTGTGGTTAAAACAAAACAGATTTCAGTACGGTGTATGAACACAGTCAGTTAGTATATTTGAAGAGGTATACACGAAAAAGGTAAGTCTCACCTACAGAAACACACAAAAAATTAAGTGTAGGGTAACTACTACAAATAGATTCTTTTTTTCCCTATTCCACATTAGATATTCTTTAATTTAAAAGAGGGATTAATTATGTCCCATGATTCTGACTTTAGAAGCAAGAGCATAGATTTAACTGGAGGCTTTGTTGAACCTGCAAGATGGTAACTTTTCTCAGGAATTTATTGCTTTTTAAAAAGCATTCAATGAGCATTGTGCCATTAATTATTTTATGAGGTAAACCTAAGTAGTCCCTTGGGCCTTGCTTTAGTTCATCTGCATAAGTTACAAGTAGAAAATTTAAGTGTTATATTGATTTATTAACTAATTTCTCTTCTTAATGTATGATGTGAAATAGTGTAGGCTGTCTTTTCAAGGTAAGGATTATTTTGTATTGCAAGGCATTTTGTTATTTTGTTTGTTGTAAAACAAATTGCAATCAGTAAACTTCATTATGTCCTTGGAGTATAAAGCAACAGATGGATATATTTATGTATTTGTGTTGCTTATATAATATAAGATTACCATATGTCCAATACTTTCTGGCACTTTTGTTTTTAGAATAAGAACACTGTGCCTGCTGGAAATCTAATAATTACTAAATAATAAAGCTGCTCTCTTCCTTCCCCACATTACAATCAAGCTTTCCTTTCTTCTTCCTTCTCCTTCAGCTTTCACAGAATCCAAATCTTATCTCTTTTTCCATTCTTCTCAAGAATTCACGTTTCTTCCGGGCTTCCGATTTGACTTCCGTCGCCATCAGACGGTCCTTTGAGACCGCCAGCCCCGTCGCTCGTAAAGAGCTGCCTTTACATCTGAAAGGCGGCTCGAAAAACTCCATTTCCATAAGGAAATGTGATATAGAGCAGGCGAGGGCAGGTAGAGCCCTCTGCGAAGTTCCCAGAGTTTTTCTTTTACTCTTGGGGACAAAGCAGGATGAGGCTCCCTATTTCCTTCGCCGCTGCTCTGGGCTTCGGGAGACCTCTGCCTTTTGCAGAGCCAGGCGACGAGATCAAACCTTTCAACGAAAACAACAGATTGCTTAATTAAAGAGGATGAGATCTGGACTTGGGACCCTAAATTGCAAGTATTTTTAATGATTTTATAAGTGTTTCTAAGTGAATGGGGAAAAAAAGCTTAAAATGGCGACCGCTGAGGCTTGAGAAGTAGCCAAAAGTGAAAGTCCTTCCGTAACAAGTTACAAAGTAGCGGAGCAAACAGTGCTGGCTAAAATAGAGAAAAGAAAAAATCTCTATTCTAAGTCTCTCTTTTTTCTTGGAGATCTGATATTGATCTTGTTGGAGAGAAGTCCTCTTTCTTCAAAAAGAGTTTGTCTGTGTGGCAGGATGGCATTAAAATTAACAAAGCCAGACAAACAAGCAGCGGGGGGGGGAGGGTTTCCCCCATTTACAATTATGTGAACAAGTTTCGAGTTTACAGACTCAGAAGAATGGTTTTAATTTAAAAGAATTTGTTTTGAAGGAAATGGCAATGACGAGATTGTGAACAAGAATTTTGAAAAATTTAAGCAGGAAATTAAAGAATTCATACAATTAAAGTATGATAACTTACAAAGAAAGATTGTAACAGTGACTAATGCTTTTTCAGAAATAGTTATAAAGATGGATACAAATATCAAGTTATTAGAGTCCAAAATGGAGGAAGTTGATGATAAGATTTATAATTTGAACAATAAAATACAAAGAATGGAAAATGATTTGATAAATATTCAAGACAATAGCTCTGAAGTAAAGTCTAAAAAGGAAGCTGATCACGAGACTTACAATGCAGAAAATATAAAACAAGGGATTGAAAAAGAAGTTACAATGATGCAATACAGGCTCACAGAATTTGAGAATGAGAGAATGAGAGGGTTACAGGAAAATAATAGAGATGATTTAAGAAAAATATCTGCTGAAGTTCTGGCTGGGATTTTAAAGATTCATCCAGAGGCGGTATCTTGTAAGATCGACAAGGCCTATAGAATAAATTCTTGGATTACAAAGCAAAGGCAATTGCCTAGAGATGTGGTGATTTATTTTATAGATAAAGAAATAAGAAATGATATTGTGCAAAAATCTTTTAATTCCACTCTACAATTGTATGGAAGAAAGATCTGGATATATAAAGAGTTGCCGCCCAAGATATTAAAAGATAGAAAGAAATTCGGATTTTTGGTGACTGAGCTAAACAAACAAAACATCTCATTCAGGTGGGATGTTGGCATAATATTGAGATATCAAGGAGAAAGATACCAACTAAATTCTGTTGAAAAAGCGGAATAATTTTACTATAAGGTTCTTATTTTATTTATTTATTTATTTATTTGTTCCTATTTCTATACCGCCCTTCTCCAAATAGGACTCAGGGCGGTGAACAGCCAAAGTAAAAAACAGAACATACAAAATTTAAAAACAGTTTAAAATAATTAAATATTTTGGCCGTAAATTAAAACAACCCAATTTAAAATCAATTTAAAATTTAACTCAAGCCAGCCCAGCTAGTTGAAATAAATGGGATTCAGGGCCTGACGAAAAATCCGGAGGTCTGTTATTGTACGTATCTCTGGGGGGAGGTTGTTCCAGAGGGTGGGCGCTGCCACAGAGAAGGCTCTCCCCCTGGGAGTCACCAGCCGACATTGTCTGGCGGACGGCACCCTGAGGAGGCCCACTCTGTACGAGCGTACTGGCCGGTGGGAGGCTATTGGTGGCAGAAGGTGGTCTCGTAAGTACCCCGGCCCTAAGCCATGGAGCGCTTTAAAGGTGGTCATCAACACCTTGAAGCGCACCCGGAAGACCACCGGGAGCCAGTGCAGCTCGCGCAGGAGAGGTGTCACATGGGAGCGCCTCGTCGCCCCCATAATCCCCCGCGTGGCTGCATTCTGGACCAGCTGGAGCCTCCGGGTGCACCCCAGGGGGAGCCCCATGTAGAGAGTGTTGCAGTAGTCCAGGCGGGAAGTGACGAGTGCCTGAGTGACTGTGTGTAGGGAGTCCCAATCTAGAAAGGGGCGTAACTGGCGTATCAGGCGAACCTGATAAAAAGTCCCCCTGGCCACGGCCGTCAAATGATCTTCTAAAGACAGCCGTGCGTCCAGGAGGACGCCCAAGTTACGAGCCCTCTCCGTGGGGGCGAGTGATTTGCTCCCAATAGCCAGCGATGGCATCAGCTGGCTATATCAGGATGCCGGAAGCCACAGCCACTCGGTCTTGGAGGGGTTGAGTTGGAGCCTGTTTCTCCCCATCCAGGCCCGCACGGCCTCCAGGCACTGGGACATCACTTCAAGGGCATCGTTGGGGTGGCCTGGGGTGGAGATGTACAGCTGGGTGTCATCAGCGTACTGATGGAACTCCACCCCGAAGCCACGGATGATCTCACCCAGCGGCTTTACATAAATGTTGAACAGAAGGGGCGAGAGGACCGACCCTTGTGGCACCCCACAAGCAAGGTGCCTCGGGGTCGACCGCTGCCCCCCTGTCAACACAGATTGTGACCGGTCAGAGAGGTAGGAGGAGAACCACCGCAGAAAGGTGTCCCTCACCCCCAACCCCGCCAACCGGTGCAACATGATACCATGGTCGATGGTATCAAAAGCTGCTGAGAGGTCTAACAGGACCAGGATAGAGGAGCAACCCCTATCCTGAGCCCTCCAGAGATCATCCACCAACGCGACCAATGCCATTTCCGTGCTGTGCCCAGGCCGGAAGCCGGACTGGAGCGGGTCTAGATAGACAGCTTCATCCAGGTACCAGGGAAGCTGTTGCGCCACCACACTCTCAACAACCTTCGCAACAAAGCGAAGGTTGGAGACTGGACGATAGTTAGCCAAAACAGCCAGATCCAGAGAGGGCTTCTTGAGGAGGGGCTTCACAACCGCTTCTTTCAAAGTGGCCGGCAGGACCCCCTCACTCAAAGAAGCGTTAACAATCTTCTGGAGCCAGCCTCATGTCACCTCCCGGGAAGCCAGTACCAACCAGGAGGGGCACGGGTCCAATAAACATGTGGTCGCGTTCAGCCGTCCCAGGACCCTGTCCATGTCCTCGGGAGCCACAGGATCGAACTCCCCCCAGATAACACTCTCAAGACCTGCCTCAGTCATCCCGTCCGGACATACCCAGTCAGAGGCCAGCCCTTCCCGAATCTGAGCGATTTTGTCATATAGATACACAAAGTCCTAAGCTCGGCCCTGCAAGGGGTCATCCTGCACTTCCAGATGGAGGAGGGAGCGGGTCACCCTAAACAGGGCAGCCGGGCAATTATCTGATGACGCGATAAGAGCGGCAAAATAGCTAGATTTCGCCGCTTTTATCGCCACTAGGTAGGTCTTAATATGAGACCTCACCAGTGTTCGGTCGGATTCGGAGTGGCTGGTCCTCCAACTACTCTCCAGGTGACTTTTCCGGCGCTTCATCTCCCTGAGCTCCTCGGAGAACCAAGGAGCTAGGTGAGTTCGGTGCTGGGTCAGAGGCCGCAAAGGCACGACACGGTCCAAGGCCCCGGCAGCCGCACTATCCCAGGCGGCCACCAGGTCTTCAGCCGAGTCATGAGCCAGAGTCTCAGGAAATGGCCCAAGCTCCATCTGGAACCTATCAGGGTCCATCAGGCACCTGGGGCGGAACCACCTGGTCGGTCCCGCCTCCCTGCGGCGGGGTGCAGCGGTTGAAAGTCCAGTCAAAGGAGCGAGTGGTCAGACCATGACAAGGGTCATGGGTGTTTAACATGGATGTTAAAATGGGTTCAACATCTTCATGTATAATACATGAGTGGAATAAAGAAAAGCAAAATCAACAAGAGATAGAAATTCAGGATAAGTAGAAAGAGATGGAAGTAATGGAAAAACAACAAGTTACAGAGGACTTTGTAGATGAGCAGCTTCTGGATTCTCCTTCAGAGGTTACAGCTGGATTATTTATAAATACAAGAGAGGTGGCTTTGGATTCTAATGTGATGATTCATCAAGTTACAGACCAGCATAGAAATCAATCAGTTGACATACAACTCAAAGAAAAGAAACCAGAATGGAGACTTAAGCCACAAAAGCAAAACCAACAAGATCAAGTTTTAGATCAGCATGAAAACTAAATAGTTGATACACAATTTATAGAAAGGAAATCAGGATGGAGATCTAACCCACAAAAAGTCAAGAAAAGAAGAAGCAGGTCTTACAAAAACAAAAACTTTTAAACTAAACAACAGTGCAATGCCAGTTATCTAAGAGATGATTGAATATATGAAAAGATAGCTGAGGCAAAGTATTGATTTATATTATCCTGAGGAGAGTGACAGACCTCTGCAGTGCTCTACCTTTGGGATGTGAAAGGGCCTTAAACTGAATGGATTGGAATTATCTATTTTGGATTCTTTGATAAATGTATTACGTTTAGGTTGAGCTACAAGGCAAGAGAGTTATGGGATTGGAGCACACAGAAGATCTGGTTGTTACCCTATTACGGTGGTTGGAATTAATAATTTAGATGAAAGACACTACTATAGACACTATATGGAATACAAATATAAAGTCACTCGGGTGGTTGTTTTTTATATATCAAGACATCTATTGTTGATGGGGGCAGATGGTAATTGAAGATACCGAACATACTGTTGGAATTAGGATGTGATGTTACCCTAATATGGATGATGGAGTTAACAATCCAGCTGAAAGACACTACAGAAGATATTATATGGATTACAAGCTTAAATCATTTGAGGATTTTATTTATATAAGGGAATACTTCTTAGTGGTGTGGGCAGAAGAATAAAGATATCAAGAACTATTATGTATGGTAGTTTTGTAGGGAAGTGGGTGGAGATAGGTTAGCTTATTGATTGTTTAGTTGAAGAAAAGGGATATTATGTTTAGATATGAATATATGTAAAAGATTTGAGTTAAGAGATATATCTATGGGGGTGGAGGAAATGGGCAGACTATGAGTTGAATAAATGTTAAATTAGGATTTATTATATTGTTTTATAGTGGAAGGTTGCTTTGAAATGTCATATTAATATACAAAAAAGATTTGATTTAAGAGATATATGTTTGGGGGAGGAGTAAAAGAGTAGATCATGAGTAGAAATTGTTAAATTGGGGGATATAATAATATTACTATGCTAAATTAGGAGTTATTATATAATGTTATAGTAGAATGTTATTTCGAAATGTATAGTATAAGGGGGATATAATAATATTATGAGAAAGAAAGGGTCAGCATATGGGGGATGGAGCAAGGGGAGGGTAAAGTATTATATAATCTGTTATGAATTTGGGTTGTACCTTGAAGAAGCCACAGGGGGAGGGGAGGGCGAGGGGGGGTTAGGGAGGAGGGGGGGAAAGGGGGAAAAATTGTATTTGAAAAACTTTTTCAATAAAAAAAAAAAAGAATTCACGTTTCTTCCAAAAGCCCTTCTTGCTTTTATTATGGTGGTTAATGATAATGACGCAGGAAGAACATAGTTGGAATTACAAATATGGGTTTGAATAATGTTGTTGTGTATAGACATATGGGAATTTTGGTATATCTTTGAATGAATAAGAAAGATTTGGCTGTGGAACTCTCTAAATGGCCTTAAGCCATTATTTTCTTTCAGCCAGTTGTATATTCCAGAATGACTATATGGAGGATAAAATGAGGACTGAGCAAACAATCATTAGGTTTGTAACGGGGGAAGGGGATGGCAGAGTATGGTGTTCTAGAAGATAGACATAGGTCAGAAAAGATACACTTCCAAGGTTCCACAAAATGACACACTTTAATTGAACGGACATGGAATATACATCTCCTGTCAGACAATATGGGATGCGTAGAAACAACTGGAGAGAAGTGGCCCCATGTTAAGCATGGTTTTATAACTGACAACTAGAATCTTGAATACAAGCTGAAAGCAGCTGATTTTGTTTGATCTTTCAGATTTGATTTGCTTCTTCTAGAGCTGGGACAGGTGATACTGAAAATTCATCGCTTTTGTTAGGAATATGACTATTACCTAACTTGTTGGGTTGGCAATATATAAACCATTAATGTATGTTTGCAGTGTATTGTATTGTATTGTATAGCTTTAAGACTGCTGTATTGCATCATACTGTGTCCTGATTGATTAGCTTTGTTGCCAATGTCCTTAAGAGGGAGCTAGAAATATGGCTTGTTCTCTTTGTTGTTATTGCTCTCTGATATCTCTATCTGACTTACTGTATTACTGTTTGCAACTCCAGAGGAACTATTTACTGTGTATGATTAATACGACTGGTATGAAGATTTTGTTTATTGGACTGTGCTTTATTTTAACACGACTCAGTGTATCTGTGTGGTGTATCTGTGCTTATTCATAACTACTCTCAACCGCTTTCATGTGCACACCCTTGCCACTCAAGGGTTATTCCTTAACACTGGTTATGAGCCCAGGATACTGAGAGTTAGTGTGAATACACAGTACCATATTCAGACAGCTGTTTTTGTGATTTATTGTCCAAGAGAAGATGGCACAAGAACAATCAACCAGCACATCCCTGATGATCCAGTTGGATGCAACCAAAGGCCCATACATTTAACAATATATTAAGTCACTATTCTATTATACTGTATTAATAAAAATAATCAGGAGAGATTATTTTATAACTTCATAAACTGATGTACAGTTTTCCATATGGCATTTGAATATGTAAGATCACGCATTCCTTAAATATTTACTTGCTTGTCTTGATATAAATACATAACATTTTGTTTTACTTAGCCTAAGCAGTACATAAGTACTCAGCAATAATTTTATTTTCCTTTTTAGGGGCTGATGTTATCAATTTTGATGGCCATGCTGTATTACCGTACAGATTTGGACACAAGAAGAAAACACTGAAAACACTGAAAGATGTCATCGCTTTGAAATTTAAAACCATTGAAAGTGAAGGCGTACTCTTCCATGGAGAAGGCCAGCAAGGAGATTATATCACCCTAGAATTGAAAAAGGCCAAACTGGTTCTTAACTTAAATTTAGGTATGGCTTAAAAAACAAGAATTTTTCTATGCTTTAGCACTAGATTTATAACTCTAAATGTATCTCCTACCTTTTCTAAAAGAAAGAATTTAAATCAGTTTCTAGGTAGAATAAAGAACCTCTTAAAAGGCTAGAATGATATAGATTTATTTTAGAAACATTTTATCTAGAAATGGAATCAAGTGATTTGTTTTTTAGTTCGAGTCCACAGAGAAAAATATTAGATTCTTGATCGTGATTTTTCAATATATTGGTCTAAAGAAGAGAGCCTACTCCAGTGATGGCTAACTTTTTTGCTGTCACGTGCCAAAAGCGGGGAAAGTGGGGGGGAGTCATATGCGCATGTGCCCACACCCATAATTCAGTGAGCCCTATTCCCCCGCGCATGCACGCTCAACCCCCCCATGCTCCCCCTGCTTTTAGCATGCGATGGCACGGTGGCATTGTAGGCCTGTTTTTTGCCCTCCCCAGGCTCCAGAGGCTTCCTAGGAGCCTGGGGAGGGTGAAAATGGCCTTCCCTACCCCCCGGAGGCCGGAAACAGCCTGTTTCTTAACTTCCAGTAGGCCCAGAAGGCCTGAGAGTCAGCTGGCCTGCATGCACATGCGCGCTGGAATGAGCTAGGCTAGGGCAAGCCTTGCATGCCCACCGATATGGCTCTGTGTGCCACCTGTGGCATGCGTGCCATAGGTTCGCCATCACGGGCCTACTCCATCTCTGGGCTTTTCCTTAGCACCTTATGGGAGGATGATGTCATTAAGTAGTCTTAAATTCAGATCCTATGGTATCAGTCTAGGAATGCTAAAGGCCCTATGGCAGGGATGTGGCAGAAATGCAGAGTTCACAAATTCACAGGGATTTTATTATTCTGCCCATGTTTTTATTTTGGCATCATTTGTATAACAGAATCAATCAATATAGAAAACTTTGGCAATATTACTTGTTATGGGAAAAAATACTTCCACGGGTACCACATGTTGGGAATGGAATGATTGAAACTGTCTCTACCCTAACTTTTATGTGTAATTTTCTAGGTTCCATCTGAGGTATCTAAGAATCAAATGATGCCTATGAATAAGTAGGCATATTTTTCAGGAATGTGTGAATTGAAATATTCCTGAAATATATGCTTACTTGTTTGGATGTAAAGCCTAAGTGATTAAATTATTTTTTTATATTTAACAGTGCATCAATTCTCCTATTTTGCATCACTATATTTTACTGCTTTTAGCTGGTTTTTCTTAACTGGCTTCTAATACAAACTGTAAAAAAATTCAGAGATGACCTTGGAGGAGATATGATGAAATGATTAAGAAACAATGAGCAGAAAAGATTGCATAGCCTGGAAACTGAAGGAAACATTATACAGAAAGTCAAAATAACCCACCTTGATTTTGTTTAGTGTAACATGGGGCAGAGATAAACTTTGACAGGCTTTCAAGATTCTGAGGCAATGCCTTGCAATAATAGGGTAGCATTTCTTAATCTGGTTTACCTTAAAGGACTGACAAGGACAAAGCTGGCTGGTTTATAATATCTTGAGACAGTGGAATTCAATAAAGTAAGACAAAGAAGTGTATTCTGTAACTTTTCTTTGTATATTTTCCTTATCATAAAAATACTACCCACATAACTGCTTAATAACAAAACAGGCAGACTCTCAGATGGGAAAAACAGACAACTAAACATCTCTAGACACAGTGATGACCAATAGATCTGTGGCAAGCTTGGTTCAACACTATATGGAGAGGTCAAAGGTTGTCCATTGGACAGCTTCTCCATATGAAGAAACTGCAGGATAGAGGTCATCTGGCAGGTCTGGGTTTTGTCGACGAATCAAGTTGTCAACCGTAGCTGAGTCTTTATGGACCCTGGGTTGTACTATCTCATTTTCTAATCACCTTTGGAATAATAATTATTTTACAGTTAAGTTTTCCAAAGTGGCTCTTCAAATTTCAAACAGGACTTTTCCCCAGCTCCGCTTAAGGAGGTTGTATCTGTACCTAGGGCCAAATTTTTGCATGCAGAGTATATGCTTTGCTAGCGAGCTATGTTTTATTTATGAATTTTATTCATGCATTCAATCAATCAATATAGGCATTCTTCTCAGTTCCCAGGGGAGTGGTGGGGGGGTGGGGTGGCGGTTATTATTAAAGAAGGTCTTGGTCCGAGGGAGACCACTGTGCCACAGACTGCCGGATGTGAATCCCTCTTTGTGAGATGGGGTCATGGGGTTCAGATGAGCTTGTTGCTTACATACCTGGCTCCCTGTCGTGTGGCAACGGCCCTGCCCGAGCTACTCGACGTGATAGCCATGGTGGCAGTTGATACACCCAGGATTATGGTCATGGGTGATTTCAACTTGCCATCCATTGGTGAAACGTCTGAGATGGCTCGGGAGTTCATGGCTTCCATGACAACCATGGACCTGACCCAGTTAGTTCATGGCCCCACCCACAGGGGGGGTCACACTCTGGACTTGATTTTTGTCTCTGGCCAGTGGTTGAGTGGTCTTGTTATAGGGGATATAGACATGGAACCCTTGTCATGGTCAGACCACTTGCTCCTTTGCCTGGACCTTCGAACCGCTACACCCCGCCACAGGGAGGCGGAGCCAACAAGATGGGTCCGCCCCAGGCATCGACCATGGTATCATGCTGCACCGGTTGGAAGAGTTAGGGATGGGGGGCACCGTGTTACGGTGGTTCTCCTCTTTTTTCTCAGACCGGTCGCAGTTCGTGTTGGCAGGGGGGCAGAGGTCGACCTCAAGGGCTCTCATTTGTGGAGTGCCTCAGGGGTCGATCCTCTCATCCCTTTTGTTCAACATTTATGTGAAGCTGCTGGGTGAGATCATCCGTGGCTTTGGGGTGAAGTACCACCAGTACGCTGATGACACCCAGTTGTACATCTCCACCCCAGGCCACCCCACAATGCTCTTGAAGTGATGTCCCAGTGCCTGGAGGTTGTGCGGATCTGGATGGGGAGGAACAGGCTCAAGCTCAATCCTTCCAAGACTGAGTGGCTGTGGTTCCCGGCATCCCGGTATAGTCAGTTGACTCCATCACTGACTATTGGAGGCGAGTCTTTGGCCCCCGCGGAGAGGGCTCGCAATCTGGGAGTCCTCCTGGATATGCAGCTGTCTTTAGAGGAACATCTCACGGCTGTAGCCAGGAGGACCTTTTGTCAGGTTCGCCTGATCCGCCAGTTGCGGCCCTTTCTTGATCGGGATTCCCTGTGCACAGTCATTCACGCCTCCAACTGGTCCAGAATGCGGCCGCGCAGGTAGTTACGGGAGCTGCATGGTGCTTCCACATAACACCTCTCCTGCGTGAGCTGCACTGGCTCCCAGTGGTCTTCCGGGTGTGCTTCAAGGTTTTGGTTACCACATTTAAAGTGCTGCATGGCATAGGACCTAGTTATCTTCGAGACCGCCTGCTGATACTGATGACCTCCCATCGAGCTGTGCGCTCCCACAGAGAGGGCCTCCTCGGGGTGCCATCAGCCAAACAATGTAGGCTGGTGGCCCCCAGGAGGAGGCCTTTTCTGTGGGGGCACCTACCCTCTGGAATCAGCTGCCCCCAGAGATAAGGAGAATCCAAGACCTCGGTGCCTTCCGCTATGTGATAGAAGACGGTCTCGAAGATAGCCTGGCCCTGAGCCATATAGGGCTTTAAAGGTAATGATCAACACCTTGAATTGCACACGGAGACCAATAGGGAGCCAGTGCAGCTTGCGGAGAATTGGTGTAATGTGGGTGTATCTAGGCGCACTGACTATAACTCGCGCAGCTGTATTCTGGACCAACTGTAGTCTCCAAACACGTTTCAAGGGTAGCCCCATGTAGAGCGCGTTGCAATAATCCAACCGTGAGGTGACAAGGGCGAGTGACTGTGAGGAGAGCCTCCTGATCCAAGTAGGGTCACAATTGGTGCACCAGACGAACCTGTGCAAAGGTCCTCCTAGCTACAGCTGTCAGATTTTGTTCCAGTTTCAGCAGTGAGTCTAGAAGGACACCCAAATTATGAGCCCATTCTGAGGGGGGCACTTTCTCACCCCCCAGAACCAAGGATGGACAATCAACATAGTCTTTAGGGGGCAATACCCAGAGTCATTCCGTCTTGTCTGGGTTAAGTCTGAGCCTGTTTACTCCCATCCAGATCCTCACAGCCTCCAGGCACCAGCACATCACATCTACTGCCTCACTGAACTGATGCAGGGTGGAGATATACAGCTGGGTATCATCAGCATATTGCTAATATCCCACCCCATGTCATGTCATCGGATTATTTCACCCAGTGGTTTCATGTAGATGTTAAATAGGAAGGGAGAGAGGACCGAGCCCTGAGGGACAATGGGCCTAGGGGTCGACCTCTGTCCTCCTACCAGCACTGACTGTGATTGACCAGAGAGATAGGAGGCGAACCACCGCAACACAGTGCCTCCCACTCCTAGCTCTCTTAGTCGCCCCAGAAAGATACCATGGTCAATGGTAGCGAAAGCCACTGAGAAGTCAAGTAGCACCAAGACAGATGAATGATCCCTGTCTCGGGCTCGCCAGAAATCATCCATCAGCGTGACCAAGGCAGTTTCTGTGCTATAACCAGGTCTGAAACCAGACTGAAAAGGGTCCAGATAATCCGCAGATTCTCATTAGCGAACAGCATAGATTATAATCCTAAAAAGGTGAAAGTTTCTTTATCTGTTTGATCAACAGCTGCATCCCAGTTGAAATTCATTCATTCATTTAAGACATAAATTCCTATTCTCAGGAAAAACTGAGGTGGAGGGAGAAGTCATTTGCTAATCCTTACCTGCACGGAGAAATAATGGGAAGAGAATTAGAATTATTATGGATCTGCCTTGGAAAAAGCTAGGAGAATACTTGCTAATTAGGCTCTCAGTAATGTAATGTAGTGTAGTGTAGTGTAGTGTAGTGTAGTGTAGTGTAGTGTAGTGTAGTGTAGTGTAGTGTAGTGTACAATTGCAATGCAATGCAATGCAATGCAATACAATACAATACAATACAATACAATACAATACAATACAATTAACTATATTATACTATATTATTATATTACAATATAATTTCTGGAATTAAGACCATTTTGTCTAAAAAATAGATAAATTAATTTTAAAAATCACCACAGTTACTACGACAAAAAGGTTAAATCTTACCTCAGGCTATGGAGGTTTTTTTTTTTAATCCTTACTATCAGATATCTCCAAGTATTCTCACAGTGATGGTACCCATATGAGTACTGAACTTTTCAGGAAGAGTTGCATGCCTTGCAACTGGTATGCCTTGATAAGAAGCAGTCTTGACAACTCTATCATTTCAACTTTTTTAAGACATGGAGAGTAGAAAAAAATAACCTAAAAATATATAATAGGATAAAATGAGAATTAAAGGCCAAAGATACCAAGTCTTAGTCTAACATCTTAATGTTTAACCATATTGACCCCTATCTTTTTGCATAATTAATAGCAGCAAATTTATTATAGAATTTCAGTGATACATATTACACAAGGCATTAAAATGTTTTTTTTAAGTATGAATAAATTTATCATAGCAGACTCTAGTAAACTGACAAAATGTAATACTAAATCAATACAAGGAAAAATATTAAACATTAATATTGTAGTTATTTTTAGTTCAAGGAGCCCAGAATCACTGAGCAGCATAAAATGTAATAAAAAATAAAATTAAAATCAGCATTTTTTCCCTGTTTTTTCACAGGTAGCAACCAGTATGGTTCAATCTATGGACACACATCTGTAACCACAGGTAGCCTTTTGGATGATCACCATTGGCATTCTGTTTTAATAGAGCGTCATGGGAGAAACATCAATCTCACCCTTGATAGGCATTTGCAGCAATTTCGGATCAATGGGGAATTTGACTACTTGGATCTGGACTACGAGGTACACCATCATCCATTCCTATTCAATTTGTGTTCAGTGCTTTCCTTTCAGATATAGGATATGCACATTAGCAATTGCACACAAAGGATGTTTTCAGAAGTTATGAAATGCATGTAATTTCAGTGCTGATTTAGATAATAGTCAGTTCTAAGTCGCAAATCAGTTCAAATAAGCTCAAAGCTATTCTAGTAATAGTTCTAGTAATAGAATATGACAAAACACGGACATATTTAGCAAAGGGGAACATTAAATTGAACATGGTTTAAAATTCTTATTTTGGAACTTTTAAGTTTAAAAAGTGATCAAATATGTATAATGTCTTGAGCTGTAAAATAAATATAGGCCACTGTAAATCTGATAATACATAGTACATATTTAACAAGCAAATAAATAAAATAAAGATATAATGAAAAGATCCCTATTGTGGGTTTTCGTGTTTTAGCGACAATAAGGAAATGGTTAAGCCACAGCCTACCAGGAAAGTTTCCCTAGGATTTTATTTTGTTTTTGTTTTTCTCTAAGCACTAACTAAACCCAACTTTTCATAACATTTCTGATATAACAAAGTTTGGCTAGGTACTATCATCTCTTCTGACATTTTTCCTATGCATGTTTAAAACAATAAGAAGACAGACTAGATAAACAAATAGGATTTGATTTACATATTGCAGTAATACTAAAAAATGCCAAAAATAATTTACTTCCATATTTATATGAAAATTATTCATTAGAATATCTGTAAAAACTATCATCTGTCAGTAATGAAAATAGATAAGAATGTAGAGTTGAAAAGTAACCAAAAACAGGTTAAAATATTGTAGGTCTTCAAATACAAATTGGTAAATGTCTTGGCTCATAAAACCCCCAGATTAAACAGTGGTTAAAAAGAAGGAAGTATGGCTACTTGATGTGGCAATACCAAGAGGTAGTAAAATAGAAGAATTGTATCACAAAGTATCAACATCCAAAAAGTTGTAGCAGATCCTTCAATTTATTTTTACGATTTTTTCCTCTTTTATGAAGAACAGCCAAAACTTTACATTTCTTTGATGAAGTTCTCATTGTTGAAACCCTGCCACAAGTTTGCAGTTTTTGGAATTGTATGATAATTAGTTTCTAGGAAAAGCAAAACATGCCACAAATGTTGCAGACTCAAGGACAGGTTCATCTTCACTTGTGTTTTTTAAGGTGCTATAAGTAAAAAGTTTTGCATTTTTCATTCATTTCCTAAATTAAATGAGTTCCTATTTTCTATTTTAAGGGGGCAAATGTTAGTGAGCCCATTTAAACTCTTGTTTTGATTGCGCAATTAATTACTTTCTCCCTGGAATGGATGGATCATATGCTAATAAGCATTGCCTTGTGGCAGGAAAGCCATTGCATTTCAAATGTTATATTTCATGTAACGCCCTGAGTATTCCAATACAACTTTCATAATTAAGGGGAACTTATAGGGAGAGGCTTCCAAAGGAAAAATAAGACAGGAAATAGATATTCTGTGGACTGTATTCCATTCAAAATTTATAAAAGGAACATCATAGTCTAAGTTATTATCAGCTTGCAGCATAGTACTTGGTGCCTTAAAATTAAAATTTCCACAGAATCTGGGAAGTGATGCAATTTACAGAAAGATAGCTCATTCTCTCAATAAAAGTACATATTGATGGTTTCTGTTGGTTCTTGCAGATAGGTCTTCACTAGAATGTTCAACAATAGATAACAGGAAATAAATTTGCAGAGGTTGCAAACAGCAGCATCTAGCTTTACCTTGCTGATTGTATAATATCACATCACATCATATCTCCTCAAAGACGCTATGGCAAACTGCTACATCTTGTGAACTAAATTGTGCAAGTATGTTAATTTTGATTCAGGAGCTGAGCTTAACTCACTTATTTACAGATAAAATCTGTAAGAGATCAGGCAAATTGTCATTCTTATAAAATGTTTCACATTTCTTTTCAAAGATAACATTTGGAGGTATGCCTTTTTCTGGGAAGCCCAGTTCAAACAGCAGAAAGAATTTCAAAGGCTGCATGGAAAGCATAATCTACAATACCAACAATATCACAGATATGGCCAGAAGAAAGAAGTTGGAACCTTCTACTGGGGTCAGTATATTGCTTTATGACATATAATGGGAAAAAGGCAGTTTGCATAGTATTCATATATACTTGCAATCCGCTTTTACACTACATACCTTGATACACATTTTATCATTTGTGTGAATAAACTGCATTAAGAACAATTTTTAAATGGGTCTTTGGAATGTTTTTCCATCATGTAGTGAATGTCTTGATAATCCAAATGAAAGCTATTAAGCTTCACATATTATCAATTAAAAAAAGCCACTTCTTTCAACATATTTGGGATTTCAAGAGGTGAAAAAAAGAAAAGCATTGGACAATTATCTTTACTGGTGTTTAGAGTCACTTTTGTCTAAACTCATAAACCAGATTGTAATTTTGAAAATATTCTTAACTATATCATTCAAAATAACATACAGTGAATTCCCTGAGGCTAGCCTGCTAAACTAGGCCAATATTAGATACTTAATTAGGTGGCTATATTTTTGTATGTCCTTTGATGGATGCATTTTTATTAATGTATTGATATTTATGGGTGATAATGACTTGTTTTTTTCAAAACAACAAAATAATTTGAATGGTATTATGATATGTCAAAAAACATTATACTTTGTCATATAAATTTTGCTGCACTCTTAGGAATGGGTAATCCATTTATATTGGATTAACAAATTTGGATAACGAGTGCATGAAATAAGTTTACATGTCTGATAATAGCTGATTTGAACATCACTTCATTGTTTCTAACATTCTTTCTGAAAAATCAAAGATTTAAATTTTTAGCAACAATTAGCAACTGATTGATTGTTCTCATTATTAAGAAATTTCTCCTTAGTTCTAAATTACATTTCTCCTTGATTAGTTTCCATCCATTGGTTCTTGTCTTGTTTTCTGGTGCTTTGGAAAATAGTTCTTCATCTTTGTAGCAGTCCCTCAAATCCTGGAACACTGCTATTTCTTTGGTCTAGCTGTTATTGGGTTGTTGTTGTTGTTTTGTACTTTGTAGTTCTTATCCAAAATCATCATTTTTAATTCTACATTTTTTTTAAAAAAATCACTTTTTATATAGGCCTTTGACCCTAACCTAAACCAGACTCTTTCCAATCCAACTGTTACAGTTTTTTTCAAAAATCCTTTTATTTTTACACCTTCAGATCACCACTTGAATATTTAATCTTTGGATTCATGATTATTCTCCACTTTTTTACTTCAGTTATCTTCATATTTTTATTATTTAAAGATTCCCTGGTCTTCTTGGTGTTTTGCTCTAAGAATTACTTTACACAGCTGCTTTTCAGGTATCTTAAAAGATGCCAAAACTGGCTGAGGAACATATTGTAGAGTGAATAAATAACCTTTATACACTAATCAAACAGGGTTTATGATATTTAACAGCTGATTTCAAAATTGTCCCTTGAATAACAAGATCTTTGAATAAGTAATTGCATTCTTCAAGAGGGAATGATCTAAGGAACAAATATAGTTCCATAGCTATTGATGTTTTATATTGTATTTCTAACACTGTTGAAAGATTTGTATATGCAATATAGAAATGCATTAGTGCATGAAGAAGATATTATTTTGGAGATATTATTTTGGACTTACTTGATTTTCCAACAGAAATTATGGCTGTAAAAATGGCTCCCTCATTTATTTCAAGCTGAGTTATTTCTATTGCTTTACTAGTA
This sequence comes from Pantherophis guttatus, assembly GCF_059756535.1. Classification (NCBI taxonomy): domain Eukaryota; kingdom Metazoa; phylum Chordata; class Lepidosauria; order Squamata; family Colubridae; genus Pantherophis; species Pantherophis guttatus. The sequence goes on along the minus strand of NC_142066.1, from coordinate 70,585,274 downwards.
GGAAAACAAGATCAATTTATTACTAATTAAATCAGCATAGATTTTCATTTCTTTTCTAAAAACAACAAATTTCTTCACTTTGTTATTATTATTGTCCCAAGAAATTGGATTCATGTAAAACATGGCTTCATTTTTCTAAGGGATATATCCCTTAGAAAAGAAAGGCTACCTTATACCTGGCCCTTAATCTGTTTTTGTTTTTTTTAAATCAGAAAAGCACAAACGTTAGTCTAATATAGACCATCCTATATTTTTTGAACTAATAATGTGAGGGTTTTTTAAATGTCATATTAGTTTAAGGAGAAGGTAGTTCCTTCAACAGGAATTCTCAGTATTTGGAGACTGCTTCTGAATTACTTCTATTTCTTCTGTTTTAATCTTACATTTCTACAGAATACATACTTTTTACAGATAATTTTAATTAAATAATTAATTATATAAAATAACTGCTTTTCTCCAGGTTTCCCAAATGGTTACTGATGCCATTGTTACTTAATAAATTTAGATAAACATATTATTACAATTTTCTTTGCCTTTTCTTTTCAGATAATTTTGACTTCCTATTCATAACACTGATGATAGGATTACCCAAATTTATTCCTGAAAATTCTTGATTTATTTAATCTAAGAGATTTGTTAATGCAGGACATTACTTGGCTGTTTTCACCCTAAATAATTCAACCTACATTATTTCTGTGGCAAATCAGCACAGAAGTCATTCAATTGTTATAGTATAAATGAGAATTTACAATCTTAATTCTTTGTCAACATTATTTATGCAAAATGTTAATATATCCATAAATATATTGAATAGAATATATTGGGGAAAACAATCCTGCTGTGTCAAAATCTAATATATGAAATATGAAATTAATTTTTAATGACTATAATGTATTAATTGCATAATGATTCTGACATGCTGCATGAGTTCAACAGGGCTATGCTGCTGATATTCATTTGTATGTGATGTACAATGCATCTCACTGTCCAAAAATAATCAGCCAGCATTGATTATTCCATTGTGGTGATGTCGTGGTGGAAACTTTTCACCATGTTTATCATTGACTGCACCTAGATTTTTGGAAGGAAGTCCAAATGTGAATGCAGAAAATCAATCTTCCATGAAATGTTGCATGGTTTTGTATGCTGTAAGAAGTTTGTCAACTACCTGAATGTACTCTGTAGTTGCCAAGAAAATTCTCAAAGGTATCCTTGAATGCTTTTCAGGCAATAGTAGGCAAAGAATTGGAAAATATCAAGATCTGAAAATAAAAATGTATTTATTTATTTAATCTATTTAATATGCGATATTTTAATATTAAATTATTATTCTGCCTTTATTATTTTTATAAATAACCCAAGGCAGCAAACTATAATATTCCTCTTCCAATTTTCCCTACAACACCACTGTGAGGTCATTTGGGCCGATAGAGAGTGACTGGCCCAAAATCACAGCTGATTTTCATGACAAAGGCAAGACTAGAACTCACAGTCTCCTGGTTTCTAGCTTGGTGCCTTAACCATGAGACTATCAGGCTCTGTGGTTGAAAGATTATGTTGCAAGCTGAAAGAGTTGAAAAATTAAAAGATTATGGCATAAACCAGCCATGATAATCCATTAACAAAAAATCTTGGATGGAACTTACAAAATTTACACATCAATAAAATTTCTATCTTTCAATTGCAAAAGGTGACACCACTTGGATCTATGCTGATACATTATGACATCCTGGTTCTTAGAAAGAACTTAATGCCTATGATTAGCCAACAACAGCTAATGAACTGCCAGCTGTTATTTCACAGTCATAAATAAGCAGGTTAAAATATTGTTTACAACTGTCAGTGTCTTTGCACATAGCAAAACAACAACAACTAACCAGAAGTCTTTGAATATTAATTTTGACACACATTAAAGACTGTCAGGGCAACAATGCTGTCTCAGCCGGTCTCCACATTTGTATTACAAAATTAAAAATAACCGAAAAAGATTGTTGTAGGTGGAACAATATTAAATATTTATTATATATGTGTTTCCATTCTATTTTCCAGGTACAGTAGATACTTGGATATTTCAGAAAATTTAGTAATTCCAAGGATTGTCAAGTTAGGAGAATAATACCTGTCACTATTATTTAATTGTTATAATATTTTTCCATAAATTAATGTTTTATATTTCTATATTTCACTGGGTCAATGCAATTATTATGCAAGTTATGAGGACATTATTTTTGTAAGCACAGTTGAAAGATATTGGATTTTACATGCATGTGTTTTTCATTTTGTTTTTACATAGGGGAATTTAAGCTTTTCCTGTGTGGAGCCTCATACAGTGCCAGTATTTTTCAATGCTACTAGTTTCCTGGAAGTGCCTGGCCATCCAAATCGTGAATTATTCTCAGTCAGCTTTCAATTTCGAACATGGAATCCAAATGGAGTTTTGTTGTTCAGCAATTTTGCTGAAGGATTGGGTAGCATACAGATTGATTTGACTGAGGGAAAAGTCAACGTCCGTATCAATGTTACTGGAGTGAAGAAGAATAAAATCAACATATCTTCAGGTGAGCATAGCAACTCTTTTTTTTTTTTTAGATCACGAAGTATTTCTTCATGTGGCTTTGAACTTTCCTACTTGGTAGGAAGTTACTTGGTTACAAAAAAGTTTGTTTTAGATTTGATGAAAAAAACTAGAGGTTGTATTTTATCTTTTGTAAAGGAATTTCTTACTTATTGAATTATTTATTCCTAAGTACAAATAGTTCAAAGTTTATCTGTCTGGAGTAAAGTTCATAATGGAGCGGAATTCAATCACTTTGGGATAAATGATACGTTGTGGGGTGGGGAAAGAAATTATTCTTCCAAACACAATGGAAGACTATATAAGTTATACTATGATTTATTTATTTTTTTTGAGGTTACTAATAAATATTGTAGCCACACATAGCAACATTTTAAAAGAGTAACATAAATAAACTTCAATCAGGACAAACCTTAAGGAACTTGAATTTTAAATATTGATATTAGGGAAGACATCAAAAGAGAATAGAGGAAACAAAGGCAAGGATAAAAGTGCCATTTTCAGTACAATCAAAAAGAAGAAATAGATCAGCAAATAGAAGAAAGGAATAGTGATTCTTCTATATCCCAAAGACAATGATGCTTAATTGGAAAATTATATATGATGCGTAGTTTTCCACATAAGAATGAGCAAAGAAGTCAAAATATTGGCTAAAGCTGTAATACTGAAGCCTTTATCATTTTTGACTTATGTTGTATCTGTAGCAGTGCATGTGAAAAAGGGATGGGAGAACAAAATATTGTATTTCAAGAGAATACTAAAGGCAGAAAAAATGGGGAGTTTTGAATTTTTTCATTGTAACATTAATATTTTTGGTACTTCTTTTGAGATAGTTAAATGCCAGAGAGTTTTAAGGATGGCCTCATTGTTATGGACTTGACTTTACCAAGTTCAGTTGATGCTTTGGGCATATTATTGATAGATGCCTCTAATAGCATTAGTATAACAATTTTGATATTTTGAAAATAACTAAAAATATTGACCCAGCGAGCAATGAAGAAGAGACAAAGCAAAGACAGTTGCTTCAAAATGAATCAGTTCTAGATGATGAGGCAACAATTCATTTTATGCTCCTCTGGTTCCAGGCCTATAACTTGATTCTTGCCACCATTAACAAGGTCTCAGTGTGAAATAGCAAAGCAAGCAGAATCAGAAGCTGTTTACAGATCCATCAAAGTAGCTATTATTAACACATTTAAACAAATATTAGCAGAGCACCAAAATCATCTACTTTATAAATGTTTCTTATGGGCCCTTTCAGGTTCTTATTAAGGTTCAGCATACTTCTAGGTGCAAAAACCTTCTAAACTATTTGAAAACACTTTTTTTTTGAGATAGGAATTTAACAGCAACTATATTGATTCCTATATAAAGTGAAAAAAACAGGTTTGTCCAACCTGATGTCAACCAGAAATTTTGGATATTTAAAAATGAGGTATGCTGCATAACTTTTGCCTTTGCTCATTAAATAGACAGAAAACAATGGGGGGAACTGGGATTGAGGCTATTGAGTAAGGTGATCTTGTGGACATCTCACTTGATAACCATCATGGCATCTGATCAAAATTCTGGAACCAATTGTGATCATAACTCAAGGAATATCTGTTTAGCAAATATCATATAATTCTTTTTAAAATCCGCATTAACCTTGACTTTATCCTACCATAAATATCCATGACTTTCAAATATCAGATTGTATCCTCCTAATTACAAAATAACAATTATTTCATCTTTCTGTGAAGTATAAATAGATTTTACCAATTTGATGAAGTTAGCTCCAAAATTCATGTTTTCTAATATCTTGAACAAGAAAGCCCAGTTCAAATGATCAAGGCTTTATCTGCCTCTAGGTAAATCGGTGTGGCTTCTTCTTCATTATGTTGCTCCAAATATTACAAGACATTCAATGTATTTCTAACATTGTCTTTTAAATAATACCCCACATTGATCCTCATGAATATCCTTCTTTAGACATTCTAAAATAGCCTATGGTAATTTTTCCCATAGGAAAATAGTTTAGAACTTGAAAATGGAATTCATCATTCAGGATGAAGTGTAGCTATTGTTCTGGCAGAGCAATTTGGCCATGGATTTTTGCCTGTCAGTCTCTGTAGCTGTGTAGCTTTATAATGTGTCCTTTGGCAGCTTGGCATTTTCTGTTGACATTAATCGAGTAAAAGTGAACTTTTATCCCACTCTTTCTTGAAAGAGCATCACCTTTCTGAAGCTTTATGTTTGTTTTCTATGCAGTTTACAGAACTAGGAGCCACAATAGGCCTGGAGGGAAAAGCTAAGCTTCTCTAACATTATTTAGATCTTCAGAAAGATAGCAATTCCCTTTTGTAAGAGTATTTGCACATTTTACGATTTCATTTTCAAATGTTGCTGAAACGGTGCATGGATTCATGGGGAGGAGAGGCAGAGAGCTTGAGTTTTTGGCTTTCTAAAGCAGATTTACACAATTGATACTGTCTTGAGGAAATTTACTCATTAATTTTATGCATTGGCAAAGAAACTAAATTACCTTATTTTTGAAATAGCCTCCATAAATGTGCAGTTTATTTTAATATGAGAAGATTCTTGGTAAATAGACAATAAATAGACAAAATGCACTGGATATTTCTCCAAGGTGTTCTGCAATATGAATGTCTATCTATAGAAGATGAAAGAAAACAGTGAACTAATGTCACTAGTACTAGGTTTTGATCTGAAATATTTAAAGCACCCATTTTTAATGGTATATATTTTTGCTTCTTAGAATGTAGAAATGCATAATCTAATCCTTAGTGTGATGTCTTATATCTGATATCTGCAGATTTTTATCCAGTTATCTCTCAGAGCAATTTAAACTCTTTTTATGTGTATCTATAACATAGTCAGTATTCATTACTAAAACAGAGTTCTTGTATTATCTATTATCTCATAGCCAATCCATGTCTTCTTAATTATAGAATATTTTTAAAAACAAAATGCAGTCAAAATATTATTCTTCCCTTTGCAAATAGAATTTAAATAGAACAATCAAAATATGTCAATTATACCTGTTATATCTTGACATAAATGTGAATATAGCCTTCCTATATACTATTACATTAATAGTTATGCTACTGTTGATATTCTTTATTAGATTGATATTCTCTCTTTCATGCAGTACATGATGGAATTCATAGTGCCCTCTCATTTACACCACAATAACTGGTGGAGCATTAGGTTACTCAGTGAATTTTCATAGCTAAGGCAGACTTAAATACTATGTGCCTATAATACATATTTCAATGACATAGAGGTAAAAAAAAACTTGGCTGACTACCCTATCAAATAGAAGACAATCTTCTATGTCATAGGTGGGTCATCGTGACCTATAGGTCACATGTGGCTCTTGGTCTCAAATGATTAAACTCCTGAATTATTAGCTCAACTCTCATACTCTGTAGTACCTATCCAATAATAATAGAGTAATTTTGTTCCGTGTTCCTTCAGTCAGGGATTGCCATTTCATTTCATTGTTTGTTTTCGGTACTGCCCATCTCACCTAACTGACTCAGGGCAGTTTGCAACAGATTGTAAGAAGTCTCCAATCAGCAATAAATGTAGATATTGTCTTTTTTCTGATCAAATAATTCAATTTATCCATCTCAGCTTCATTTTCACCTACCATTCCTCCTTCTGGTAATGCCAAATCTTTCCAGATTTGTGCATACAATCTTACAGCAGTTAGCATATTTAAAAACAAAGTTTCATGACTTTTTTTCTGTTTAATCATAGCTCTCCCAAGAAAAGGCTCTGGTTTTAATAGTACAGCCAGTTGTTATTTTCAAATAAAGCTATATTTTGAAGGATGTCTAATCATATTATATATGTTTAAATGATATTTCACTCATTTAGAAATACTAGTGTTTTTAAAATCATGCTTATGCTAATTAAAAAAACATTTTTCTTATAGAAAAAAGAAAATGCTAGAAGATTTTATTTCTAAAATATAATTCTTAGCATTTCTTTGCCTCCTTTGGAAACTTGAATTAGTTCACCTGCATTGTATCATTGCTTCATGACATTTAAAAATAGATTGCATGAGAAGGGGAGTTTTCTCACAAGTTTGGAAAATATACTGTAGTGTAGTCACATATATATCTGGAGATCCCAACATGAGAAAACACTTCTTCAGATTCAGAACTTCCAGATATTTATCATGGGATTTATACATGTAAAACTTGGTTGTAATCTCAAAATGTCAAATCAATAAACTGTATAAGCTCCCAACACTTCTTATTAAGTGTTCACTTCATCTGTGTATCCCCCATCTAATATGATATGAGACTTCTGAAATCCAATACTGGCTCTTGTCTTCCAGTGTGAAGGATTGGAAAATGTTACTTTTGTCTTGAAAATACCTCATTGAAACTATCCTACATCAAGGTTCTTACTAATCTTACTTCATTGTCCATTTTCTTGTAAATGTGCATCAGTTATTTATCCCACTTCCTTCTTGTTGGTTTAAATTATTTATTTTAGCTAGATGTGATTAAAAAAAAAACCTGAGTTCCCCAAAAGAACCCAATATTTGTGCACATATAAATGTGGATGAAGCCTTCTATGTGAAACTTTTATACTTGATACTCCAGGTGCTGCCAGATATATAAGCAATGCAGCAGTGTGAATATGTGTGAATTTGCAGAGTTTTTACCACCATTGAGTATTGGCAGACTTCAGCAGCTATCTTTCTGACCAGATTGTCTAAAACCTTATATTCATTTTGTTATCAGGTCTACCTGATGCAGTACTGGCCTTCTAAAATGTGAACAGCTATTGATCTCTTGGCACATATTGAATTTCCTCTGAGCTATACGGGTGGCTGGTTAATCCAGAAAATTATTTATATATTTTATCTATATATTGATTTTTATTCTTTCTGCCTCACTGCCCAAATACAGCACTTCTCCCTTTTTTGTTGTTAAACCTTATTCACCTGAGCTTTTACAAGAGAAAAAAAGAAAAGAAAAGTATAAAGTTTGCTTTGATCTTACAAACACAGACATGCTCTGATGGATCAGATAAATGTCCAATATTTGATTTTAGCATCAGCCAGTCAGGACCCTTTGATATTCACAATTCCAACATTGTTGTCCATCTGTTATTACAGAGATCTCCTGAGGAATGAGTAGTAGTAGTACCTGACTTGATTAGGCTATTACAGTTTTTATGAGTTTAGGCTATTTAATTGCTATGTTTTATATTGTACTGCTGAGGAGTTTATATATTTTTATGATATAATTGAGCAAATAACTAAATAAATAAAATGGAAGGAATTAGAACAAAAACAGTAGGAGTCAGGCCTGTTTTGATTGTGACATCAAGTGGTATTCCATTCCTGTACCCATCGAATTTGCAACATGTGCTCTGTAATCCATTATGATTGTTATTATTCTGCAGGTGATGTACTTTGTACATTGTCAAAGTTATTATAATCATAGTAGGAATTCTTTCTAATACATTTCATGGATGAATGAATGGAAAGAAGCTGAAAAGTGAAAGAGAAATACATTTTGAAATTATTCAGTGCTATTCATCTTTTCAAATACTGATCAAATGTTTGATAGGAAAATATACTGCAATTCTTTTTAATTTTTCCATATTAAGCCCATGGCACAGCTGTTGGTACTAAAAATGTAGAATATAGTTCAAAATTATGATTATCAATGCCCAGATTTTCCTTGTTGCTTTTTTTTACCCCAGTTATGTTCTGTGCAAGAAGAAATATTATCCTCGGATGCCTAGACTTGGAACAAAGTGGCTTTTATTTTATTTATTTTTTTCTGCCTTTATTATTTTGCTAAATAACCATAGAATGCTTCTTTCTCCTCTTATTTTCTTCATAACAACAACAACCCTGTGAGGTGAATTGTGCTGAGAAAGAGTGACTGATTCAAAGTCATACTTAAGGCAGTGTAGATTGCCTAGATACAGGAATGGTATGAAGAAGCCACACAGGACCAAGGAAAGACAAAAGTCTTTTATTTCTGTATAGAAGCAAAAGAGGTCAACTCTGAGTTTCACATCAAAGAAGTGCATCAGAAATAAAACCAAGTTACTTTTATATAATTTACCATAGGAAACAAAAGAAATATAATTGCTGATTGATATCAAAGTTACATGATGGTTACAGATGTACTCAAAGCAAAGCTATTCTGCAATACTCAATTAATTAGTTAATCATACTTCATTTTCATATAATGCCAATGAATTCTTCATACTTCATTGTCATGCAAACACACTACCCCTGAGTGTGTTTGATAAACTATGTTCAACTCTGGAGGGACGCTCCTAATGATAATGATGTTGGCACTAAAAGATGTTCCACCTTATTGCCTCTTAATTGGTAGGTTGAAAGAGAGAAGTGGTCAGTGAAATGTAAATAGAAGTAATGGAAGGGAACATTCAAATGGTTTTGGTGGTCATTAGGCTTAGGTTTCTGAACCTCTTATTTTAATTAATTAATTAATTAATTTTTCTCTTGGGGACCATAGAATAACAGAGATTCTTGATTTCATTAAAAAAATTAGGATACAAGTAATAGCAACTTGTACTATTATTGAGACATTTCAAATAAAATGGTGTTTGGTGTTTGCTAAGGCCTATACTGCAGGCATGATCCAGAAAGTAAGAATGACAAACAAGAAATTTTAATTTAAGAATAAGGACAGAGTACAGAACCTTGAAATTGTGATCAGAATCTCCAGCTTTCCTTTATTAAGGAATTAATAGGACAGCATCTCTGATCATTCTGAATCTTTTTTTGCTGGATTTTTTTCAGCCTGGACTGAGCTGCATTTGTGAAATAAATATTAACAATCTTCTTTCTTATCTGTTAGCTCTTTATGTCTTAATTTGTCTCCTATTATTTCCCAGCTTCCACACAGTCTCTCATAGCACGAGCTTTCAGTATTAGGATATTTATTTATTTATTTATTTGTTTGTTTGTTTGTTTGTTTGTTTGTTTGTTTATTATTTATTTATTTATTTATTTATTTATTTATTTTATTGAATTTCTATACCGCCCTACTCCCGAAGGACTCAGGGCGGTGAACAGCCATAAAATAAAATCGAATAAAATTGAATAAAATGAATTAAATAAATTTGGCTGAATTATTACCCATAATTTAAAATACCCATATTTTAAAATACATTAAAATTTAAAATTTGTACTTAAAAGGGAGAAGATTTAGGCGAGGCCAGCTTGATGAAATAACAGAGTCTTCAGCTCACGGCGGAAAGTGCGCAGATCTGGAATCCTTCGTATCTCTGGGGGGAGCTCGTTCCAGATCGTCGGTGCCCCCACAGAGAAGGCTCTCCCCCTAGGGGCCGACAGCCGACATTGTTTGGCCAACGGCACCTGGAGGAGCCCCTCTCTGTGGGAGCGTACTGGTCGGTGGGAGGCTATTGATGGTAGTAGGCGGTCCCATAAGTAACCAGGTCCTAAGCCATGGAGCGCTTTAAAGGTGGTAACCAGAACCTTGAAGCACACCCGGAAGACCACTGGGAGCCAGTGCAGCTCGTGCAGGAGAGGTGTTACATGGGAGCTTCACGCCGCTCCCATAACCACCCGCGCGGCCGCACTCTGCGCCAGTTGGAGCCTCTGGGTGCACCTCAAGAGGAGCCCCATGTAGAGAGTTTTACAATAGTCCAGACGAGAGGTGACGAGGGCATGAGTGACTGTGCGTAACGAGTCCCGATCTAGAAAGGGACGCAACTGGCGAATCAGGCGAACCTGATGAAAAATCCTCCTGGTCACGGCCATCAAGTGCTCTTCTAAAGACAGCCGTGAATCCAGGAGGACGCCCAAGTTACGAACCCTTTCCGTGGGGGCCAATGATTCGCCCCCAATAGCCAGTGATGGCGCCAGCTGACTATATCGGGACGTCGGAAACCACAGCCACTCGGTCTTGGATGGGTTGAGCCTGTTATTAGCCCGTTTCTCCCCATCCAGATCCGTACGGCCTCCAGGCACTGGGACATCACTTCAAGGGCATCGTTGGTGATATTGTATTATACTACCCCACAAAATGATGTAAAAATGAATGTGTAAATTTAAGACATTGCCAAAAGATAAATTTTCCATTATTTTAGAAATGGAGACAAGGGGGATCAAATATTAAGCTTAAAGAACTAGAACATAGGTGTCTACAGCAAAAATGAAATTGACTTGCAATTTCATGTGAACTTGGATAAGAACAACAATATAGATCAAGGGGAAAAAAGCTCATTTAAAAATCTTGAAAAAAACAGAGAAATGAATGCTATTCCTACAAAAGAAGATAGTTTTGCAATTTACACCCCAAAGTTTATAATAGCTTCAAGTAAAAGGACTGCATTAGTTTTTCTTGAAAGAAGAAATTCCCTGATTCTGAAATATCTGAGGGAAAAATTGAATGCTTCACTCAATTCTGAGTTTGTTCCATATTCTGCTGAAACTACTGTAAGAACATTTGAAACAAACTACCCAATATATTTTAGAGGTGGTAAAGACTGAAGCATTCTGAACACAGCTAAACTCTTTCCAGTAATTATTCAGTATTTCCAATGGGAAATAGTGATTTAAAGTCAACTGTCATTAAAGTTTATAATTTATCTAAAGATACTGTCAATACAATTAATCAATATATATGATTAGAAAGATTTAATTAAAAAGTATATTATAGCTAATAAATACAAAACAGTATTACAAATACTCTAGTTTGATGATGAAAAGATATGTTTGCAAATTTAAAAGTTATTGCAGAAGATGATGTTGAATTAGCCTGCAGATATTTGGAGAAACTATCCCAATATTTGCAAAACTAAGAACTTTTTAAAAATCTACTTGTACTTTCACATTTATACTATCTAAACTGAGGCCATGAAAAAAAGTATTGCAAATTTGTTGATACTGAATAGAAGAAACTGCTTCCTCACAGCAAGACACCATGACTGTCATTATTTCTAAGCAGTACAAGACTGATTCAGGTATTTTTGACATTGAAGTTGTTCTTACTTTCACTAAGCAAACTGCCCACTGTGACAAAAACATTTTTGAACATGAATTTGTTGTGGATTTAATAAGACAAACACAACTTTTAGATTAATCAGAGACAAATTTTATATATTGCGCAATAGGTTTAAGGCTCTGTACATGAAGCGTTGAACAAAGACAGAAATTAGGTACAATGGTTTTATACCCTTCTAGACAAAGGATTCTGTTAACTCAGCAATTCATATGGTCATATACATTTATCATTTTTAATTGACATTTCCTAATTACTGAGTTTCTTTGCAAAACAGTTATAATTCTTTTTGTAGATTACTGAAGCATAGATTCAAATCATCTTCTGACAGTAGACAACTTTTAACTCATGTGGATCCCCTTGACCTAACCAACCCTTAAGCTGTATGTCATTAGAATGTTCCTTTCTTCTGACAACTTAGAGGCCTCCTAGAGGAACCAAAAGGATTTTGGCTGAGTTTGTACTTTTTCCAACCGGATGCATTGCTTTTTAGAATAGAGTGAATAGAAAGTTATCCAGTGGTCATCTATCAGAGCCCGCTTCCTTTACATTAAGTTCAATTGTATTTACCTATGACAGATGCATTTATTCATGAACATATTCAATTACATATTCCAAAAATTGAAAGTGAAAAGCATTCTGTCATGTAAATGCACACTTTCTTCTTGAATGTAATATCCAGAACTTTATTTCTTTAAAAATAGAGGAACTTCTAGCATTAAAATACAAAGAGGAACTTGTTGAAGAAAATGGGACAAATCATTTAATGAAATCAATAGGCCATTTGATGATATAATATGTTTTGCTCAATACCACTCTCTGAAAATATCATGCAAGTTTTAAAAAATCATTAAACGGGCAATAATTTACCAAACCAGACATGTGGGCCAGATAACTAATAATTCCAAAAATAGTTCTTATGTACTATTTATTCTCTAAGTCTAAGACAAAGAGAGAGGAAAAATTTGATTTTTGAAATAGTCCTTTAAGCCCATTTAGCTCTGGTTTGATTTTTGGAATATATAGTATATAATCAGAGATATCTTTGGTTATTGGAATGCCCCTTTGTTTGGCTTTAGAGGACAGCTGATTCCACTGCATAGGTCCTGGGATACAAAATATGCACTTATAGCTAATGCATTATTGCAATTATAGTGTAAGAGCTAACATCGTCTTTTCTTTATTAATTCTTTCTTCTTCTCATTGAAGCATTGCAGCCTATATTTATTTTCTCCTTTTTACTTTTGGTCCATTGAAATTAATGAACCATGATTGACAATATAGGAAGAAATCTGAAATAACTTTAGCTATTGAATTTTGGCTGATTAGTTTTGTTGCCTTGAAATGATCCAATTTTTTTCAAATGCAGGATTAGTTCCTCACCCTCAAGAGGAACATATAATTCAAGAAGATGGATAGTTAATAAATAGGAAACAAATAAATAAAAACAGCACACCAGCAAATAGGGCATTGTGATGGCTCAGTGATTAAGAAGCTGGGAAAGCCAACAGCCTGAATTTGAGACTCGATCATTACGTAACAGGGTAGACACCCATCTTCACCTAGCTCCTGCCCAACTAGCAGTAAATGTGAGTAGATAAACAGGTAACACTTTGGTGGGAAGGAAACAGGATCCCAAGACATCATGCTGGCCACATGAATGCAGAAATGTCTTTGGACAGCCCTGGTTCATGGCCTTGAAACAGAAGAGTGCTGCCCCCTATAGTTGGCAACAACTAGCAGAGTAAAATCTGCAGACAGTCCTGTACCAGCAAATAGCCCAAAACTACAAGAATGAAGTTAAATAAACTAAGGTCAGAATGAACTAAGACTTGCAACAAATGTCAATAATAATAAGAAATGTTTAAAAAATTTCATTCAACGTGTAAATGAAAAGAAAAAAGTAAAGGAAATGTTCAGTCCACTAACAGAAGAAGATAACAAGTAGATGACAGGCAGCAGGATAAAGTAATTGATCTGTTTTCCAATTCATTTGATTCAGTTGAATTCTCTGGATTGCCACCACTTAAACTCATCCAATCATTTAATGAGGAATCTGGATATTCTAAGGCTTTGTAATGGAACATGGATCATTTCAACACAGAAACACAAGAATATCATTGTAGCAAAGATAGACATTAATATATTTAAAAATGATATTGTCATGATTCCAATAACTATGCTCAATTTATCAGAAAGTGAAGATATCTGTCTTCAGCACATAGTTCCCATTAAGCCATGATTTGTTCTCAATATATATAGAATGTGGTTGCGCCACAGTTTCCACAATTCCTGGAGGAAACGTCTAGATCCATTCCAGTCAGGTTTCAGGCCTTGGCACAGCACGGAAACGGCATTGGTCGCGTTGGTAGATGATCTCTGGAGGGCACAGGACAAGGGTTGCTCCTCTGTCCTAGCCCTGTTAGATCTCTCAGAGGCTTTTGATACCATCGACCATGGTATCATGCTGCACTGGTTAGAGGAGTTGGGGATGGGGGGCACCGTATTACAGTGGTTCTCCTCCTTTCTCTCAGACAGGTCACAGTTTGTGTTGGCATGGGGGCAGAGGTCGACCTCAAGGCCTCTCATTTGTGGAGTGCCTCAGGGGTCAGTCCTCTCACCTCTTCTGTTCAACATTTATGTGAAGCCGCTGGTTGAGATTATCCGTGGCTTTGGGGTGAAGTACCATCAGTACGCTGATGACACCCAGCTGTACCTCTCCACCCCAGGCCACCCCAATGATGCCCTTGAAGTGATGTCCCAGTGCCTGGAGGCTGTGCGGATCTGGATGGGGAGGAACAGGCTCAAGCTCAATCCTTCCAAGACTGAGTGGCTGTGGTTCCCGGCATCCCGATATAGTCAGTTGACTCCATCACTGACTATTGGGGGCGAGTCTTTGGCCCCCGCGGAGAGGGCTCGCAATCTGGGAGTCCTCCTGGATATGCAGCTGTCCTTAGAGGAACATCTGACGGCTGTAGCCAGGGGGACCTTTTGTCAGGTTCACCTGATCCGCCAGTTGCGGCCCTTTCTTGATCGGGATTCCCTGTGCACAGTCACTCACGCCCTCGTCACCTCACGCCTGGACTACTGCAATGCTCTCTACATGGGGCTCCCCTTGAGGAGCACCCGGAGGCTCCAACTGGTCCAGAATGTGGGTAATCACCGGAACCGCCTGGCGCTCCCACATAACACCGCTCCTGCGTGAGCTGCACTGGCTCCCAGTGGTCTTCCGGGTGCACTTCAAGGTGTTGGTTACCACCTTTAAAGCGCTCCATGGCATAGGACCTAGTTATCTTCGAGACTGCCTGCTGCTACCGATGACTTCCCATCAACCTATGCGCTCCCACAGAGAGGGCCTTCTCGAGGTGCCATCAGCCAAACAATGTAGGCTGGTGACCCCCAGGGGAAGGGCCTTCTCTGTGGGGGCACCTACCCTCTGGAATCAGCTGCCCCCAGAGATAAGGAGAATCCAAGATCTCGGTGCCTTCTGCCGTGCCCTTAAAACTTTCTTTTTTCAGCAAGCCGGGCTGGCTTAATATATTTTTTAAATATTTTTAATTGGTTTGTTATTTTAAATTGGGGCCAAATTAATATATATCTTTTTAATTGTTTTTAATGTTTGTATTGTATGTTTTTTATCTGGCTGTACACCGCCCTGAGTCCCTCGGGAGAAGTTGCAGTATATAAATTCGAAATAAAATAAAATAAAATAAAATTCCAGCAAGGTCAGCTTTTTACTGCTTTAAGCTGAGAAAAAAGAAGTGAAAATGTTATAGTATTGTTAAAGAATGGCAAACCAACCACAAATGTTGCCATCTGAAGCATTGTTCATTAAAGGAAAAGCATCTATATTTATCTTGCTACACATCTTTTTTCTTTAATAAAATGATAATTTCTTCTTTAATTTTAAAAACGAAATAACAGTAATTTGCCCATTGGGCATTCTGTTTTTCTGTTTAAGTGAAGGAATATCTCTAAAAAGATTACCCAAAGGGTTATCTAGTTCTCTCTACAATTCTGATTAACTAAGGATAAAGATACTGCAAAAGATATATATGTTCAAAATTAAAGCTCTATAAAAACAGATAGTGCAAAGGAAGCATAAAATAGTTAATATATGTACAAAGCAACCTAATGTGGCAACGTATATGTTTATGAAATCTAGTTTATAAAGTTGAATGGCAAGCATAAATCATGATCCAATGACTTGTCTTAACACTGCTGCACAGAATCAGACAATATTGTCTTTTGAAGCAGGGTTGTTATCTGAAAGCAATAGAGTAATGTAAAATTTTCCTATGTGCCCTGGATATTTACATAATAACAATAAATAATACATTATAAGAAATCTCATGAGATTGTAAATTATTCTTAAATAGCAGATTGAAAAGGATGTTTATTCTGAACATCTTTCATTTACTTTCAGTGCTGGCTTGTTATTGATCTGGATTTTCAAATAGTATAATCCATAAGAAAACAGAAGTTGATATAATCATGGAGTGGTAACATTATGCATTTTTATTTTATTTCCATTTATATTGTATTATATTCTATTTTATGATTTTCACTTTTTTCCCCTGAAACCCATTTAGTAACTTATTTAACCCTCACAAGAACACTGCATAGGGATATCATTTTCTTCTATTTACTTTTTTCTCCAAAACAATGTACTTAAAAGTGATGGTATGTCATGACTGTTGCCCCATCCAATTTTCAGGAACAGTTTATCCTACTCAGCAACCACTATTTAGCATATAGCACTAGTACACATCATTAAATAAATTGGTTCAAAAAATATATACATATTTTTAAAAATATGGAAGATTTAAATATATAATACATAAATACTTATTTATAATATGAAGTTATTAAAATATGTATTTTTGGGAAGCTGCTTGCTACAGATTTTTTTAATTCACAGAATTTCGTTAGAAAAGAACTACAATAATGATAGGCATTATTGGTATTACTTAGATCCAGTTTCTCCAAATAAAGTTTGTCCCAAAGCCAAACCATAACTAATGTAGTTACCCACTACTGAATATTGCAAACTGGTTTCTAGGGTGTTAAATAATATTGGATTTCTTTGATGAAATCTTCAGCTAAGCAGATCAATTTTCACTTCACAAATAAGTTTCACTTATTTTCTTTTACTACCAAATTCACATGAGAAATACTATTTTTCCCCTTCTGGATGCCTAGAAAGATGATGTTAAAAATATAATTTCAGATTATTGGTTTGGTTATCAACGCAACAAAGGAAATGAATTATATTATAGACAGTAGAATTTGTCTCCCATTCATTTATAAGCAGTCACAAAAGAGTTTTCGAATTGCTTCTAATTTGGGGGGGGAAAAACTAGTACCAGTTTGCTGAAGATAAGTATTTTGACTGCCACTGACTATTTTGTTTCCAGGGAGAACAGATAAGTTGTTTGTCTTCTGTTAGACAATCTAAATTCATTTGGCTAACTAACATAATTTTGTTGCTTTCTATAGGAACACTACAAAAACATTTGTTCTACTTTTTGCACTAAAATCAAGCATTTGGAACTAGTTTAACATCTAGTGATTAATGCATGTGTGCACTGGATTGAACAGGACACTTTTATTCATTTCAGTAGAATTATATCATTTAGATCAGGGATCCTCAAACTACGGCCCATGGGCCAGATACGGCCCGCCAATGCAAAGCATCTGGCCCGCGGAGTGGTGGGATTAAGCCCCGCCCCTTACTTTATCTTCCAGTGAACATCCACTCCAGCCACATTTATTTCACCAGTTGAGCTGCACTTCTGATCACGCAGCTGCTGCCGAAGGTAAGACCGAAGGATGTGGGGGAGGGCTAGTGAGGGGTGATATGAAAAGCTTAAAAAAGTACTGCCTTAAATTAAAAGCCTTTGAAAGCAATGTAAACAGGAACTTTTTCACAGTTGGAATGGGGATTTTTTGCTTGCCTTCTCCTAGCTTGGAAACTGGCTGCTTTAAATTAAAAGCCTTTGAAAGCAATGTAAACGGGATCTTTTTCACAGTTTGAATGGGGGAAAGGGGTGCTTGCCTTCTCCGAGCTTGCAAAAATACTGCCTTAATTTAAAAATCTTCTAAAACAATTTAAACGGGATCTTTTTCACAGTTTGAATGGGGGAGGGGGTGCTTGCCTTCTCCGAGCTTGCAAAACTACAGCCTTAATTTAAAAGTCTTTTTCACAGCCATGTGAACCAGTGCCGGTGTTTGAGTAGGGCAGGGGCTGCTTTTAAAGTAGCACTTTAAAAGTGGGTGGGTGGAGGATATGTCTCCATGTCTCCTAGCTTTTTCAAAATCAGCTGAAGTTGGCTAACACTAATTCAAATGCAACCACAGTATAATGCCTGAAGGAGAATTCACCCACTGCTTTGATTTTGCCATATATAAAGTACATCCATCAAAACTGGTTGCTGAACAATTTTGGTAGATATTCATATGTGTGTATACACATGCACAAGTGTGGCAAAAAGCAAATCAGTTTGTGAATTCTCCTCCAGTCTTAAAAGACCTTGCCCTGTAATCCCAAATAATTCAAAAAAGGAGGCTGGTCTCCTATCCATTCCCTGGCCGCCTCCCCTGCTGGCAGACACTCACAGGTCATCTGAAACATAGGATCAGGAGTTATTTTGAAGGAAATATTGTTTGTTTTAAATTCTTTTTTTAATGGCCTATTTTAAGGAGCCTGAAGCTGCTGTTGTAATGAAGTTAGGCAAGTGACAAGAAAGTTTGCACTCTTTTTCCCTTGGGGGGGGGGGTCTTAAGTAAATAGATTCCTTGGGTTGAGCAAGTACAGCAAGGACAAAGGCAAAATGGACTGCTAAATTGGCCACACCCACCCAGTCACATGACCACTTAGCCACGCCCACCCAGCCAGTCCGGTCCCCCAACAATCTGAGGAATTGAGGAATTGGCCTCCTGTTCAAAAACTTAGAGGACCCCTGATTTAGATGCACATTTGTTTTTGTTCTGACTAGAATAAAATGACATTTTATAATTGTGCATCTATTGCATCAATCTATAATTGTGCAATAGAAATGAGCCCTACAGTGGAAATGTGATAAAGGAAACAACTACAATAGAGAGGAATGATAGAGCTGCATATAAGGTAGACATACCATCTATAACATCTTCCCCTTTTCATGTTAACCAAACAACATTGTAAAATTTCAGATGAGAACCATACCACCACATTCTACAGGTAAAGTCTGTTGGATGGTTGTGAATGTCTGCCACTATGGGTGAAGACTGCCTCTCTTTGTCCTAAGAGCTTCTCTGACCTTGCTGAGGTTGCTTGGCTCTTCTCCCCACTTACTGGACATTCTGCATTTGACTGCTGTCAGGTATACCAGCTCGCTTAGGATTGTCGTTAACATTGGTCTGTGGTATTGACACTGTGCATTCCCTATTGTCAGTGGGTAAGTGTAGCCTGTAAATACCAGGTGAGTCTGGCCTGTCCACTGGATATTGAGGGTCAGGCTGCTCAGCCACATGCAGATCCACACAATTGTGATGATAGAGAGTTCCCTTAACATCCACTAGATAGGAGTGTGGTACCACCTGTTTTAAACAGATACCCATTTTCCAGCAACCTGTTTGATCTCCAGGCAGCAGTTTCATACAGATTCAATATTCAATTCTGGCAAATCTCTGGCTGATTTGTCATATCTTGAATACTTGTCTCTTAAACCATAACTTTTCTGGGACACCTTGTATCACAGAGGTCTCAAACAACTTATTTGCCACTGGTCTTTAGTCTCCTTGATATCAGCCTCTGTCCGGACTACTGTCCATGCCCTCAGTTGAAGTGTTTCTCCAATGTAGAATGGCCTTCTATGGATCTTTACCATCACTTTGTGCTTTATTGCATAAATTCTTAACAATCTTCACAGCTGATTCAGCTTTGCCACTAACTTGTGGGTGATGTCGTGAGAAAGTCACATGCTTGAACTCCCATTCTGCAGCAAGTTTCCTAAACTGTAGGCTTGCAAACTGAGGGCCATTATGAGAGATCATTATTTGGTTGGCTATAACGTGGAAACTGAGTTTAGCATCTCCTAATAGTTTCAGGAGACAAGTCAGGAATAAGTTCAATTTTCCAGAAGTTTGAATAATGATCAGGTACTCTTTTCTTGCATAGTTAACAAATCTATATTGATGATCTGCCAAGGAAGTGAGGGTATTTCATGTAACATCATGGTTTCTTTTTGTTGCAAACATGCATATTCATTGCAAGTGGGACAATTGCTAACAAAGTCTTTGATTTCACCTTGCATGCTAGGCCAGTAAAGAGTATCACAAGCTTGTCTGTAGCATGCCTCACCTCCCAATGTGGCTTGAGTATATGTGCAATATCATCTCTGCTCACAATGACTTTGACATTATGTCTCTTGGACCTTTATACAAGATACCATTCTGTATGCTGATCTTATCTCTGAAGGACCAGTATTCCCTCACAATTGCAAGAACTGCCTCCATCTCATCCGGCCACCCGTTCAGAACGATAGCTTTCAATATCTGTAAAACTGCATCAGTGTCTGTGTGCTGAATAAGCTGATGTAGCTGCTGCCTAGTGAGATTCAAATAGTCTGCTTGAATGACTTCAGCAGAAAGGGTTTGTTCCTGTTGCAACCAACAAACCATATGATGCTCGTGCTCTCCTCCAGGTGATGTCTGATGTGGTGTAGCCCTGCTTAGGGTATCACTGATACACATTTCACATCCTGGCTTGTAGACAACGTTGAGGTTGTAATGCTGCAAAGTAAGCATCATGCTCTGCAAACGCTTGGGAGCACACAGAAGGAGCTTCTTGAATATGGCTATTAGTGGCTCGTGATCAGTTTCAGCTGAGATTATATCCCGACCATAAAGATAATGATGGAAATGCTGGCAAGCAAATGCAATACTTAAACATTTTTTTTCCAATTTGAGCATAATTTATCTTAGCAGATCAAAGAGCCTTGGACGCATATGCAACTGGCTGACCTTGCAGTAAGCAAGGCCATTTTTGCTTGAGTTATTTTGAATTGTAACAGGCTTTGTGACATCATAGTATTTCAACACTGGGCAGTGGTGCCCAAGTGTTTTATCTCCTTTACTGCCTAGTCATGCATGGGAAGCCAGTGCCAAACCGCATCTTTGTCCAGAAGATGTCTCAATGGTTGACACTCCTTGGACAGGTGCAGCAGGAATTTTGCTAAGTATATGACAAAATCAGTAAATCTCTGTAATTTCTTTGCACTCAGCCTCAGCCTTATCTGTCTACACCAGTCTAATAGTGCTATTAGCTTCTCATTGTGATCATGCTCAGCTTCTTCATCTATTTCACTACAGCCAACCAGGACAATGTCATCAGCTATCAGCTCAATTCCACTGAGCCCACTTAAAATTTCATGCTGCTTTTGTTGATACACCTCTGATGCTACAGAGACTCCAAAGGGTAGTTTGAGCCATCTCGTTCTGCCCTAAAGAGTCCAGAATGTGATCATCTAGCTACTCTTTTCATCCAATTTGCACTGTAAAAAGGCATCTCTGGCATCAACAAGCATGAAAACCCATGCTTTTGATAGTTTGTGCAAAATGTTATCAATGTTGGCATTAGATAGTATGACTGTTTTAGGGTCATATTCAGAAACTTGGGATCAATGCAGATTCTAATCTTTTCAGGCTTCCTAATAACAACCATGTTGCTTATCCAATCTGTAGGGAATGTGGGAATATGAAATGCATCACAGGAATAATAGAGGTGAATCCTACAGTGGAAATGTGGTAAAGGAAACAACTACAATAGAGAGGAATGATAGAGCTGCATATAAGGTAGACATACTACCTGCAACAATGATAGCCATGAAAGTCTAATACACACAAAAAGTAGTCTGAGAAAATTCTAGGTGTACTGCCTTATGAGTGATTACCCTTTCTTAGAAAGGCTGGAATCAGGTGACAAATCATGATTCTTCATAATTACATTGCATGTTTGTAATATAATTTCATTTCATTTCATTATTTATTAAATTTTTATACCGCCCGTCTCCCGAAGGACTCGGGGCGGTGAACAGCCAGGATTTAAAAACATAAATATAAACATTAAAATACTTTAAAACATAATTAAATCTATATTGGCTTCCCCCAATTTAAAACCCCTTACCCATAAAATTAACCAATTAAAATTTTTAAGCCAACCCGTCTTGCTGAAATAAAAAAGTCTTCAGAGCCCGGCGAAAGGTCCAGAGGTCCGGGATCAGTCGTATCCCTGGGGGTAGCTCATTCCAGAGGGTGTGTGCCCCCACAAAGAAAGCTCTCCCCCTGGAGATCGCCAGCCAACATTGCCTGACCGACGGCACCCTGAGGAGACCCTGGGAGTGTATTGGCTGGTGGGAGGTTATCGGTGGCAGAAGGTGGTCTCGTAAATAACCTGGCCCTAAGCCATGGAGCCTTGAAGTGCACCTGGAAGACCACCGGAAGCCAATGCAGCTCACGCAGGAGAGGCGTTACGTGGGAGCACCATGTCGCCCCCATAAGTACCCGCGCAGCTGCATTCTGCACCAGCTGGAGCCTCTGGGTGCTCCTCAAGGGGAGCCTCATGTAGAGAGCATTGCAGTAGTCCAGGCAGGAAGTGATGAGGGCATGAGTGACTGTGCATAAGGAGTCTCGATCCAGAAAGGGGTGCAATTGGCGTAGCAGGCAAACCTGATAGAAAGCCCCCCATATGATGGCCACAGCCGTCATATGCACTTCTAAAGACAGCGGTGCATCCAGGAGGACACCCAAGTTACGTGCCCTCTCCGTGGGGGCCAATGTCTCGCTCCCAATAGCCAGCGATGGCACCAGCTGGCTATATCAGGCCACCGGCAACCACAGCCTCTCAGTCTTGGAGGGGTTGAGTTGGAGCCTGTTCCTCCCCATCCAGACCCGCATGGTCTCCAGGCACCGGGACATCACTTCAAGAGCATCATTGGGTGGTCTGGGGTGAAGATGTACAGATGGCACTGCACCCCAAAATCATGGATGATCTCACCCAGCAGCTTCACATAAATGTTGAACAGGAGAGGCGAAAGGACCGACCCTTGCGGTACCCCACAAACCAGGTGCCTTGGGGTCGACCTCTGCCCCCCAGCCAACACGGACTGCGACCGGTTGGAGAGATAGGAGGAGAACCACCATAAAACAGTGCCTCCCATTCCCAACCCCTCCAGCCGGCGCAACATGATACCATGGTCAATGGTATCAAAAGCCTCTGAGAGGTCTAATAGGACCAGAACAGAGGAGCAACCCCTGTCCCGAGCCTCCAGAGATCATCAAACAACGCAACCAATGCCTTTTCTGTGCTGTACCCGGGCCTGAAGCCGGACTGGAACGGATCTAGATAGACGGTTTCATCCAGGTACTGCGGGAGCTGTCGCGCCACCACACTCTCAACAACGTTCACCAAAAAGCGAAGGTTGGAAACTGGACAATAGTTTGCTAAAACAGCTGGGTCCAGAGAGGGCTTCTTGAGGAGGGGCCTCACCACCGCCTCTTGCAAGGCGGGAGGCAAGAAACCCTTACTCAAGGAAGTGTTTATAATCCTCTGGAGCCAGCCTCATGTAACCTCCCGGGTAGCCAGCACCAACCAGGAAGGACATGGGTCCCAAAAACATGTGGTTGCGTTCAATCTCCCCAGCATCCTGTCCATGTCCTCGGGGGTCACAGGGTCAAACTCATCCCAGATAACATTCTCAAGACACACCTCGGACAACCCGCCTAAACCCACCCAGTCAGAGTCCAAGCCTTCCCAAATTTGAGTGACTTTATCGTGCAGATAATGTGCAAAATTCTCAGCATGCCCTTGCAAGGGTCTTCCCGTGCTCCCAGATGGAGAAGGGAGTGGGTCACCCTAAACAGGGCGGCTGGGCGATTATCTGCTGATGCGATAAGAGCGGAAAAGTAGTTACACTTCGCCGCTTTTATCGCCACTAAGTAGGTCTTGATATAAGACCTCACTAGTGTACAGTCAGATTCAGAACGACTAGCCCTCCAACTACTCTCTAGGCATCTTTTCCAGCCCTTCATCTCCCTCAGCTCCTCGGAGAATCAAGGAGCTGGGCAGATTCGGTGCCAGGTCAGAGGCCGCAAAGGCATGACCTGATCTAAAGCACCAGTGGCTGCCCTATCCCAGACGGCCACCAGGTCTTCCGTCGAGTCGTGAGCCAGAGTCTCAGGAAATTATTGCAACAGTCTGGTGCTTAAAATCATAGGCATATTTACATTTTAAAATTAATGCCACTGGTCAAGGATGGATCAATTTCAAGTTTACGGTGACAGGACTGAATTTCAGTGAGTCTCAGAAAAATATGATTTCTCACTACCCTTCTTTCCCCCAAAATAAGACATCCCCTGATAATAAGCCAAATCAGGCTTTTGAGCACATGGCAATAAGGCCAAGCATCTATTTCAAGATTCAAAAAAATATAAGACAAGGTCTTATTTTCGGGAAATCACAGTATTCTCTTTCACTGTGGTCCTAAAACATAACTTTTTTGTTTCCTTTTTATTTTTATTAAGTATAATTTGGTGCCATACCTAAACCACATGTTATTATTAATTTCACTAAAGTTTTGGGGAGAAGCTAATTTAATAACTCATTCTTTAAAGCACCTTATTATAAGCCACATTGGTAGTTGCAGTTAACAGCAATTTAGACAAAACATGCGGTAATTAATTTTTAAAAAGGAAGCACAGATCTTTTCAAATGTTTACAATCACATTGGAGATAGTAGTGAAAAATGCACAAGAAAAAAATTAAGTTTGATAAAACAGCATTTATTCCAATGCCCAATTGCTAGCAAAACATGTGGACCTGCCGCAGTTGATAAATTAATAATTATGGATTAGTATATTGTATGAACACAAATACTGGTTATATTATATCTTACATTATGTGTAACCCCAACTATTGCTCATTAGTTAAAACAAGTTTATTCTATATTTCTAATTTCATTGTATAATAGAGCGAGAAAGTTACTTAGAATTTTATTCTAATAATACCTTTCAGTGGAAGATATTGTAAGTGGAATACTGTCAGTGGAAATTTGTTGGGAGATGGACTAAACAAGACTTGTATATTTTATTCTCATTCAGTGTTGAGGAAAGAAAGCTCAGGGAGTAAACTGTACTTATTGCAACTATGGAAAATGTCTCCTACATTCTATCCAATGTATCCGAAGAATTTGGAGACGTACAAAGTTCAGAAAACTCCTTTCCCCTTATAGTTGAGATCAAACTATTAGAATTCAATTTGAAATAAGATTTTCAAAGATTTCCTCTTTGAAATAATTTAAAAATAATTGCAAATAATTTTTGCAATAATGCCTCTTTTGTATGTTCTGGGTATTGCCACTATAGAAAATAACTAAATATGCCTTACCCTCAGGATTATGGCTCCAAGAGATTTGCCAAAAAATAAGAGTAGTTTCAAAAGCCTATACTTATTTATGGCAAACTTTTTATCTCAGATTTTTTTTCTTCCTCAAAATTTCAGAGTATTTATTATCTGTATGACTCAAAGGAAATGCATCTATAAATTATACTCAATAGTAATTTCATGCATAAGATGTTTGTGATTGTGCAGTAAGAAAACATATTTTTCTGTTAAAGAAAAACAGTGACTATTATTTCAGACATTTTTATCAGCTAGTTTATATATTGTACATTTGAAGAATAATATTTATTTAAAAATATAATAAAATTGAACACATTCTTCCAGATGTTAAGCTCTTATGTTAAAAGTAATTGGGTGGCAGAATGATGGCAGAATTATTATCTTGTTTCTCAAGAAGGAGTCAATATGTTTAATAATCAGATAGGACTTCATTCTCAGGGAATAAAGAGCAGACAAGGTCTAAGAAATTAATTGAAATTCCAGTATGATTCCAAATTAAATAGCAAGGCCAGAAAACAAGCTAGGTTTGAATCTAATTAATCTGTCCTAGTGTACAAGGCCTGAGTTTTGACAGTTGATGACAAACCCTTTTGATGGCAGTAGCCTTAACAGTTTTCTGCATTCTTTGCTGCTATCTAGTGGCCTTCTGGACTATTACAGACCAGATCTAATAAACCTAATTAAAGCTTATCACAAATTATAGCTTTGTAAGCAATGCCACAATACAAACTGTTACCCATACCCATACAGGAGATGTATAGGAAAGATGTGTGCTTTCAGTGCAGCCCATAATCAATCACAGAAAAGCCTATTCTAGTATACTCTTCTGAAAAAGAATATAGAGGACATGTAGCATGTATACATAAGCTGCATTTATGTTACATTTGTAAGATAATTGTTAAATTTAAAGGATAGATATTGTTGTTAAACCTCTTCCCCAAATCAGCTGGATGACATTGACAGAGTTCTGATTGTTGGTTGACTTGAGCACAATAGTGACACCCATATAAATCATGATTCCCAAGAAGCATGCCCTTGCAGTCTTGTACTTTTCAGCATTCTGGCCCTTGACTGCTGTGACTATCACCCTTATATACTAGATAAATGCCCAAGGAAAACCTAACTAGAATCAGGTAGCCTGATAGTATGAGGCAGTTTTTCTCTGCTTGTCCTAATTCCAGGCAGTCATGAATCTATAATGTCTCTCTTGTCTCCGAAACCTCTGAAGTTGAGTTATCAAAGTTGGGCATGATAGTAATTTTTTCCACTTTCTTCACAGGCCATCTCTTTTCAGGGCAAGGGAGTGTTTAAAATGATATGATAAAAATAATAGCATTAAAGCATCAAGCTTCATAGTAAAATATTTTTATAACTGCAATACAAATAGTCCTTGATTTACAACCCTTCATTTAGTGACCATTCAAACTTACAATGCCACTTATAACTGTTTTTCATACTTAAAACCATTGCAGCATCCCCACTGTCATGTGATCAAAATTCAGAAGCTTGGCAGCTGACTCATATTTATCATGATTGCAGTTTCCTGAGGTCATGTGATCACTTTTTGTGAACTTCTCACAAGCAAAAACAATGGGGTAGCCAGATTCACTTACCAATTTTTTTTATTTATTTATTTATATGCCGCCCTTCTCCGGAGACTCAGGGTGGCTTACAATGCGCTAAGCAATAGCCTTCATCCTTTTGTATATTTTTATGCAAAGTCAGCTTATTGCCCCCACAAACTGGGTCCTCATTTCACCTACCTTTGAAAGGATGGAAGGCTAAGTCAATCTTGAGCCTTGGAGAGATTCGAACCAGCAGAAATTGCAGGCAGCTGTGTTAATAACAGGGTGCACTAAACCACTGTACTATCAAGGCTAATATTACTAACTTAATTACTGCAGTGAGTTCAGCATACTGCATACTATTTCTTCTCACTGTGGCAAGAAAGGTTGTAAAATGGGGCAAATGGTTGTAAACTCATGTAACAACTTTCTCACTTAGCAAGAGAAATTTTGGCTCAATTGTGGTCGTAAGTTAAGGATTACCTGTACCATGTAGGTAATGTTTAATAAAGATTACACGTAACTCTTTCTTTTATATCACCACAGTAATCTTAGGACCAGAGTGTGAGCTGTGTTGGCAAAAGAACAGTACAAGTTCCCTCTTTTCTGCTCAAAACCACCATGTGGCACAATTTTGTTTGGATTTTCTGTCACCGTTAAAAGCAATATTAACTTGTTTATGAATTAATTAGAAAAAACAGTTTGTTGTACTATCATGAAATCTAACATCTTCCAGCTCTTTTTCTGATGCCAGTATAATTATCTTCCTGGCCAAGCCTTTGATGCTGAATTGTTGCCCAATTCAGTCAGCCATGGATTAACATGCATCAGCTGAAAAATCCAGATAAAACCTTATTCTAGTCATCCTAGCCAAGTAACTTGCAACATAAAACTATTGCCAGGTTAGCACTGATACGATTGATGACATAAAGCAGCTAAAAGCTCTCATTTATCTTGGAGCTGTTATTTGGTTACAGTTACCTTGATAACCATATCAGCAACAGATCCTGGGTAGGGTAAGTTTATCTTCTGGGTGTATGATTTATAAAGATAATTTCTTTTCAGTTTTGCTAAATGTCAGTGCTCTATAAATGAGAAAATGGGATTAAGGAGAAGAGCCTTTCTTACTGTGATCCTCCCACCCTATGGAACATTCTACTAGAGGGGTCTTAAAATCAGGTTTTGCCATTTGGTTTGGGGCTTTCATTGGGGTGTTCCTTGTTGGAGATAACTGATGAGATAAGAAAAAAAATTCACCCCATGTCTTCCATCTCCTTGATCTTTGCTATTTTTATTTTTATTGTTTCCAGATTTATCATTTTTAAGCTGCCCAGAGTTGCCTTAGCAGTGAGAAGGGTGGCATATAAATTTAATAAGTAAATAAATAATAAGTTCTGGTAAAAGCAATAAATAAAAGTTGACCAATTACCTATCTCACTGCATAGCTAATTTTACCAAAAGCTTATCAAAGGGAGGGGCAGAGGGAGGGAGGGAGGGAGGGAAGAAAGAAAGAAAGAAAGAAAGAAAGAAAGAAAGAAAGAAAGAAAGAAAGAAAGAAAGGCTACTTCTATTTTTTCCCCATACAAATGAACTTCCTGGCCCTTCACTTTACTTTCATAAAGGCCTGGAAATAATTGGAAATGTTCCACTCAATGATACAGCTTAGTGTTTAAAAAGGGTACAATACCTACTTCTAATAACATTTAGATTGACAATTTATTCTGTGGCTGTGGCCAGGGGGGCCTTCTATCAGGGTCGCCTGATTCACCAGTTGCGGCCCTTTCTGGATCGGGATGCCTTACGCACAGTCACTCATGCCTTTGTCACGTCCCGCCTGGACTACTGTAATGCTCTCTACATGGGGTTCCCCTTGAGGAGCACCCGGAGGCTCCAACTGGTCCAGAATGTGGCCGCGCGGGTGGTTATGGGGGCGACTCGGCGCTCCCATGTAACACCTCTCCTGCATGAACTGCACTGGCTCCCGGTGGTCTTCCGGGTGCGCTTCAAGGTATTGGTTACCACCTTTAGAGCGCTCCATGACTTAGAACCCGGGTACTTACAAGACCGTCTTCTGCCACCGGTAGCCTCCCACCGACCAGTACGCTCTCACAGAGAGGGCCTCCTCAGGGTGCCGTCGGCCAGACAATGCCGGCTGGTGGCCCCCAGGGGGAGAGCATTCTCTGTGGGGGCACCTACCCTCTGGAACGAATTGCCCCCAGAGATACGGCAGATCCCTGATCTTCCTGCTTTCTGAACTGCCCTAAAGACGTTTTTGTTTCATCAAGCCGGGCTGGCCTGACCTACTCTTTTTAAAAAGAATTGTTTTTAAAAATTAGGGGTTTTAATATAGGGTTTTTAACTATGGGCCAAATTGATTTAATTGGATTTTAATATTGTTTTAAATTTTGTATCTGTGTATTTTATTTGCTGGCTGTTCACCCCCCCGAGTCCCTTGGGAGAGGGGGTGGTATATAAATATAATAAAAAATAAAAATAAAATAAAATAAAATTCTAGAATAGCTTTTTGTAAATTGGTACTGTGTAGATCTTTTGAAACTACAATTCCCAGAATTATTTGCTAGCATATGGAAGATGTCTATAGCCATGATGGTAAGCCCTGTCTGCTGGCATGCGTGCTGTCACCCCAGGTCAGATCTCTGTGGCGTTTCTTTCATGAGCTTCTGTTTCCCTGCAAACAACAAAACAAGCTCACGAAAGAAAAAGATCTTAACTCTTGCAACATTGCTGGTGTTGGGATGCCCTGCCACCCGCCGGCTCGCTGGTCTTTGAGTCTCTGCTGTGCATGTCCACACATGTGTGAGCATGCAGTTTGGGCACTCCGTGTCTAAAAGGTTCACCATCACTAGTCTATAGAAGTTGAGGGTTGTAGATCTTTCCATATAAAACCAATATTCCAATTATTTAATGGATAAGGGAAAAAAACTTCTAAATATAATCCTAACCCTAATTATATTAATTATGTAATACATGTCTATAGTAAGATGTGCAATTCTATGAAAATTACTAAATTCTATCTCTCTAATCAGTATGATGAATGTTATGTATAATAGGACAATATTTTCTTCAGTTTTTTTCCTAATATTGTAAAATGATTGAACTTCTTATTATAATTTGAATAGCTATAAGTTCCAACTATTTCATAAATATGGGTTTTAAATTTTATATAATATCTTGTATCCATATTTTATACTTGCATAATATGTATAATATGAACAGTGGATAGAAAGATGCTGTATTCATAATTAGATTGTTAGTCCATATATCTCAGCATTTTGTTTACTAAATGTCATTAACTTTCCAGAATTTCAGGCATGAATCTTAGATTCTAGTTGGCCTCATATTGTTATTTCTATCAAAATATGGTACTATTATAATTTCCTATATAGTCAAGCAAGTTTATAGCATTAATTAGCAAATTCAAGAAGTGATGGTGACAAAATAAAACCCAGGTGTAAGATTCAAGATATAAAAGAACATGATTTGATTAGAACTGTTTTGTGTTCATGTATATGTATATATATGTATGTATAAATGTACTGTGTATACATACATGTATGTGTGTGTGAGTGTGTGTAGGTATGTATACACAATACATTTATACACAAAGTATAATTTTAAAAAAATTAAAAGACGGGAGCTTTCAAGGCACCAATCACCTCCAGAATTGTATGCTGCACTGCAAGCCCTATGCTAGTTGGCAGAGTCAATTCTTCACACCCTTGTATTATAATAAGGTGTGTACTGAATGTCTGTGAGAACTGCAGAAAAAGAATTAGCACAGAACTATTCTCTGATACTTTTCTATTAAATATTTATTTTTATGAGTAAGAAAGCAGAAAGAAATTTACTTAAGGGAAATGATAATAATCTCATTCAGATCACAAAATCTGATTAAAAGTAAGAGAAAGATAAAGTCTTTTGTGAGCCTTTCTTAACAAAGGCTTGGTCCACCTTTTCAAATCCTGATATAAATAAGGCTCAAAGAATTGCAGGAAAAAAAAGAGGAACACACTTGACTGAATTCAAAAATCCTACAGTATATAACTCAGAGCATTTGAGTTTTCTGGATTTATAAATTGCTAATAAACTATAACTTAGAAACCAAGCAAGTTAAAGAATGTATTATTAAATGGATGCAGAATTTAGATGGCATAATAAATATGTCATAATAGGAATTAAATTTACAACAAATATTATACTTAGAGAAAATTGATGTTTTATCATTTATACTCTAGTTCATTTTTTCTAAGTTACTGGAAATGTAATGATAAGTCAAATCATTTTTTATCTAGTGGAAATGTTGTAAACCTCAATAAATTTAGGAAATTATTCATTCCTGAAAGAAACAAATTTTAAAATTTTATTTTTATTTTATTTTTATTAGTTCAATTTATGTGCCGCCTTTCTCCGAAGACTCAGGGTGGCTTACAATGCACAATAACCTTCAGTCTTTTGTATATACCTGCTTATTAGGGCTTTTGGCCTCCCATAAGCGGTGTTTCTACAAAGTCAGCTGAACTCCCTTTTCAACCAGCAATATTTTATTTAAAGTGCTGTGATGATACTATATAAATTTTGATCCCTTTTATGGAAAAAAGAATATCTTAAGCTATGTGTGTTTCAGGGTCTAGAGTAGTGTAGGTAAAATAAATAGGATACAGAAGCTTGATTTAAATTCCGTGTCAAATTATTTTTAAGTTGTAAAGTTACTGAAGTGCAATTCAATACATGGAGTTCTGTCATATTCAGAGTCTGGGTTTCTTTATGTATCAATTTATGTATCAGTTTTATAGGACTTAAATTAGAAAAATTGTAGTAGTATACACTATAATTTATTGTAATTCATAATGATTTATGAATTTCATTTTATGACACATACTGTGCTAACCATAATTTCTTCTATTTATTCTCTTCTTGGCTCTTTAAAATAACTGTTTCATTTGTGAATATCACACTTTAGATATTCAAGAAAGAACTTCACTGCTGTCTTGGTAGCACTTATTGTATTACATTACAAGATTCTTCTGAGCTAACAGTGAAGTCTGCTGATTCTCTGCTGTTCAGCAATATCTGGCTTTCATCTTCTTATTCTTTGAGATATTTTCCAGATGTCTTGAAAGTACATCTTCAGTAGATCTGAGTACCTTCTTATCAGTGGGGAATTTGATCAGCAGTGAGAGATGAGACAAAACTGAGCCATAGGGGGACATCAGTTGTCAAAACTATAGAGTAGTTCAAAATGAAAGTGCAAGAATAAAATACAAAAAAGAAACAAACCAGAAATTAAGTTCAAAGAAAAAGAAAGTATATGGATACTTACCAGAGCTCAAAAAGGACTTATTCTTCAAGCAAGTCTTAACTAGAACAAAAAGCCATCTTATGTTCCTTTCTAAGATAAACCAATGGGCAATCTGCTTGGATGGAAACAAATAAGGGAAAAGCTGTTTATGGTCAAATAATTTGCCATAGGAAAAAGGATTCTACAGATCCCAGCTGCATCATAATTGCTTTATGATATGATCTGCAGATTAATACAGTTTCATTGAGAACTAGGACATGTTCTTTTAATAACATAAAGCCAAGCAAATATCAATTTCTCTTTTTTTTTCCTCTTGCTGCCTACAGGTTGAGTGTGAATATGATAGGGGTGAAGAAATAAAGAAGGATAGGCTACAGTGGATATTACATATGAACTTCAGCCCCTGCCATTACAATTTCATGTGCAGCTTAAAATAATTATTTGATCTTTGTAAAAAATAAGCTTCTTTAATTACTATTCACCCTATTGATAGAAATTTACCTTTGTATGGATATTTGCATAAGTAAGAATGTCAGTCACAGAGAGACCTGTGTACAGCTAACTACCTCAAAAAAGCAAAAACTCATGCCAATGGAGATATGGTGGAACACCCAGCTAGAATGAAGGAAGGAGTAAAGAGATTGATAAATTTAGAACCCTTGCAGGGCAGGAAGCAATGCAGACTTGACATCCTCTAAGTACTTGAAGCCCTTAGCTGGCTATTCCCAAAAGAATGCATTCAGTCTAGTGCAATGGTGGGTTGCCCCCGGTTTATACCGGTTCTATAGAACCGGTAATAAAACCGATGGGAGGCTCCGCCCACCGACCCTGATGTCATCAGAATGCTTCTGCGCATGCGCATGGCCCTGTTCCGAACCAGTAGTAAAGGTAAGTAGAACCCACCCCTGGTCTAGTGAGATTCTTGTCAATAGGTAAAAAAGCAATTCTGATTAGTTCATTCTGGTTCCTTGTACTTGACAGTATGGACATAAAATGCTGGTAGAAAAAATCCATTTCTTGCTAATAATACCATATTCCATTTATATGATTTGTCTTTTCAAGATGGGATACATGGTTTGCAGTGAATTGGATCTGGGACAGCTGATGATTAGTGGGAGAGGGAAATTTTTAAAAGAGCCATGCATATTAGCTAAAAGCACAAAAGAATAGTAAGTGAATTTACTGGATGGCAGAAATCATGGAAAGTAGGTAGTTCCTTATATAAATTCGCTTTACACTATGAACAGCTTATATATGATAACCAGTACCTTGAATTGTGCTGGAAGCCATCAAATAACCAGTGTATCTCATGGAGTAGTGGAATCACATGTATATACCAATAATGGGTTTCAGTTTTGGTCACTACCAGTTCACTCGCAGACACATGCGCTCACGTGCACACGTGACACTTCTGTGCATGTGCAGAAGCTTCTGCGCATGCGCAGAGACATCCAGACAGATGGGCAGAGCCCCCTGCTGCCACTACCAGTTTGCCCAATCCGGGACAAACCGGTAGCAACCCACCACTGGTATATACTGAAGCACACTGAATTCTGTCTGTACTGCTTTATTCTGGATCAGTTGTAATTTCATAATGGTCTTCAAAGGCAATCCCATGTAGAAGACATTGCAATAGACCTAGTAGATGAGCCTCACTTTGTTAAGGACCTAGGTGTACTTATCTCTGACGATCTATGCTCCAAAGTTCACTGTAACAGCATTGCTAAAAAAGCACTAAGAGTTATAAACTTAACTCTTCGAAGCTGATGTTCAGGTTTTGCACTATCCTGAGTGGAAGTACATATCCAAGTATAAAGATGTAAGGTCCCCAGATCTGGTAAGGCCCCTCCCCCACAAAAATAACACAGCCTGACAGATTTGGCAAAACTGAGCCTGAATAATTTTTTTTCCCCATCCAGAACTACCGTCTCCAGAGACTGGGACAAATGACTGACAACACTACTTTGCCAATTGAGGGTTGAAATTGACAAATCAGGGGTGGGTTCTAAAATTTTTTACTACCAGTTCTGTGGGCATGGCTTATTTTGTGGGCATGGCTTGGTGGGGAGGTAATGTGACTGGGTGGGTGTGGCCAATTTTTTTTTTTTTTTACTTTTAAAAGCATTTTTTCTACAACCTTAAAGAGGTTGCAGAAAACAATGCTTTGAAAAGCCTCTGCCGATCAGGCAACTAAGCTGAGATTGTCTGAGACTTTTCAGAGCATTTTTTCTACAACCTCTTCAGCTGAAGAGGTTGTAGAAAAAATGCTTTGAAAAGCCTCTGATGATCCCAGCTGAGCCGCCGAATCATCAGAGGCTTTTTTTTTAACTTTTAAAAGCATTTTTTCTTTTGAAAGAAAAAAACAACCTGAAGAGGTTGTAGAAAAAGTGCTTTTAAAAGTAAAAAAAAAAAAAGCCTCTGATGAGGTGGGTGGGGTAAGTGAGCGGCGACCGGGCCAGGGACCGGTTCGGGAGTGTGGCCAGCCAATGTTATTACCGGTTCTCGGAACTACTACAAATTTTTACTACCGGTTCTTGAGAACCGGTGCAAACCAGGAGCAACCCACCACTGCCCCAAACCAACAGTTGACTGTTCCAGTGGTTTCATGTAACCACTGAAGGGAAACATGAGGGAAATATAAAATCAGGTCTTAAAGCACCTTACAAATGAGGGTTTGAAAACACAATCTTCCCCTTTCCCCAAAACTGACTGAAACTGAAGGATAAGCACTATAATACATTGTTGGAAAATAAACACAGATTTTAAAAAAGCCAAGTATTCACTCATAGTTAATAGTGTTGTTTATTGCTATACAAACTAAGAACAAAATGTATTTGGTGCAAAGAATTTTAGTGGATAGAATGTGTATGTGTGTTGACCAAACATAAACATGTACACAAATCTAATTATACATAAATATGCATTCTAACAAATATAATTATAGCAACATATTTCTATTCCATACTTTATAAAACAAATGCCTGGAATCTAATTTTGCTTACTTATTATCTTCAGCACATTTTAGGAACAGTAATATTTTCTTTACATATAAACTTGTGTCCAGTTATTGAGAAGCTGAGCCATTTGGACTTTCATTTCCACCAGGGCTACACTTTAAAGTTTTCTGATTCCTTTTTCTGATTCTTTCTTTGGCTTCAGCTGCCTCAGGATCCTTCCCAGGTTTTAGCCTGTACCATGGATCTTCTGGCTGATTGTTCTTCTAGCTGTTGCCTCTTCTGCTCCATGTTGAATTATGTGACACTCCGACAGCATCTTCTGTCATACCAGGGATGGGTTCTAGTTACCTTTACTACCGGTTCACAATGGGAGCACACGCCTTTGCTTACTTCTCTCTCTCTCTCTCTTGTGTGCTTCTGCACATGCGAAGATCGTCAATTATGACATCCAGGCATGTGGGCAGAGCCTCCCGCCACTTTTACTACAGGTTCTAAAGAACCAGACAGAACTGGGAGCAACCCACTACTGTGTCATACCTAAAGAAAATCCCTGTCCTTTCTACTTGATCTGGCTTCTTTTATATTTCTTTCTTTTGAAAACTACAGTTCAGTTTGCAAACTATTTTAAGAATTTAAACTGCAACTATTATGCCCACTATTATGTACAAGTGAAGAATTTTACATAGAAAAAAAAAACTATAGCTTATTTTCTTTTGCAGTTTTTATAACCGGATGCAGTCAGAGCAGCATGTTCTAAATCATGGTTGTCCAATCCTTTGTCTTGCCTGGACTGCATTGAGTGAACAGGAATTGTCTTGAGCCACATATCAAATACATTGTTGTTGTTAGTTGCGAAGTCATGTCCGACCCATTGCGACCCCATGGACAACTTTCCTCCAGGCCTTCCTGTCCTCTACCATCCCCTGGAGACCATTTAAGCTCATGCCAACTGCTTCAGTGACTTCATCCAGCCACCTCATTCTCTGCTGTCCCCTTCTTCTTTTGTCCTCAATCATTCCCAGCATCAGGCTCTTCTCCAGTGAGTCCTTTCTTCTCATAAAGTGGCCAAAGTATTTCAGTTTCATCTTCAGGATCTGGCCTTCTAAAGAGCAGTCAGGGTTGATCTCCTCTAGGACTGACCAGTTTGATTGCCTTGCAGTCCAAGGGACTCGCAGAAGTTTTCTCCAGCATCATAGTTCAAAGGTCTTAATTCTTCGATGCTCAGCCTTCCTTATGTATATAGAAATATATAATATAATCTATATAAATAACAAACTTCCTTTATTGTTTTACATTTTTTATTGTCGTGTGACCACATTATTAGCTATCCATGTGGCCTCTGGGCCACAGATTGGACACACCTGCGCTAAATCATATTTGATTATATTTATATTTGCCTGAAAAGCTGTTCGAAGAGCATAGGATTTCGGGAATTGGCTTCTGTAATGAATTGCTGAACCTCAAGAGAATATCATTGCAGCAAAAACCAACACAAAACAACCTCTGCTGGTTTATTACCATAGCTAGAAGTATTAAGTATTGGGTCAATTGATTCTATGTAAAATATATGCATTAGTACAATCAAATAAAATATGAATCAAACCACAAGAAAAATCAATGGATTTTTCAATATTTTCCCCTTGTTTTAGCTGCTTCACTGAGCAAAACCTCAAGAGTCACTAAAATTGAAACTTTCAGCAGAAGCAGCATGGTACTTTGAGTCCTCAGATTCTAAGACTGAAGGAAGATACTTCTCATTAGTTTTGCTGCAGCTCATTAAGGAAGAAAAAAGAGTCCATATTATTTGCAAGTTCAATTTACGCCTCATGTGTCTTCCAATTGTGCAAAACAACAATAGAGCACCATGATACTGAAGGAGGGAAATATGTTTGGAAAATTATCCTAGCATATCAAAACTACAAACTTTGGCTTTGGATTTTAGGATTAACAGTTTAGCATCCAATTTCTACTTTTTTAAAAAAAAATGCAGGTTTCATAAATATAATGCAGATTTCATAAATATAAATATCATCAACCAATTTTATTCTTTTTGTTGATTCAGTTTATGAAGGTTTGCTCATCCGAATAGATCAGGCTGTCAAACTCAAGGCCTGCGGGCAGATCCAGCCTGCGGGGTGCTTAGATCTGGCCTGTGGGGCTGGCCTGAAAATAGCAAAGCCCAGTGGTGCCTTTGCTAGTGAAAATGGGGCATGGGGGCCATGCATGCCCCCCCATGCCCATTTTATTTATTTATTTATTTATTTATTTATTTATTTATTTATTTATTTATTTATTTATTTATTAGTTCAATTTATATGCTGCCTTTCTCTGAAGACTCAGGGCAGCTTACAATGCATTTAAAAAACCATTATAAAACCATTATAAAAACATTAAAACCCATTCATGGCCGGATCTCACAAGATCGCAACAACAAGATCAACGGCTCCAGGCCTGCCGGAAAAGCCAGGTCTTCACCACTTTTCGGAAGACCAATAGGGGGGTGGTCTGGACCTCAGGAGGTAACTGGTTCCAGAGAGCTGGAGCAGTCACAGAGAAGGCCCTCCCCCGTGGGCCTGCCAGCCGGCATTGTTTAACTGACGGGACCCGGAGGAGACCAACTCTGTGGGATCTTACCTGTCGCTGCGAGCTATGTGGTAGAAGGCGGTCTCGAAGATAACCTGGCCCTGAGCCATGTAGGGCTTTAAAGGTAATAACCAACACCTTGAATTGTGCCTGGAGACCAATGGGGAGCCAGTGCAGCTCACGGAGAACTGGTGTAATGTGGGTATATCTAGGTGCACCCACGATAGCTCGCGCGGCTGCATTCTGGACCAACTGTAGTCTCTGAACACTTTTCAAGGGTAGCCCCATGTAGAGCGTGTTGCAATAATCTAACCATGAGGTGACAAGGGCATGAGTGACTGTGAGGAGAGCCTCCCGATCTAAGTAGGGTCACAATTGGTGCACCAGGTGAACCTGTGCAAAGATCCCCCTAGCCACAGCTTTCAGATGTTGCTCTAATCTTAGCTGTGAGTCTAGGAGGACACCTAAATTGCGAGCCCATTCTGAAGGGGACAATTTCTCCCCACCACCACCACAGAACCAAGGATGGACAATCAACATAGTCTTTAGGAGGCAATACCCACAGCCACTCGGTCTTGTCTGGGTTAAGTCTGAGCCTGTTGACTCCCATCCAGACCCTCACAGCCTCCAGGCACCAGCACATTACATCCACTGCATCACTGAATTGATGTGGGGTAGAGATATACAGCTTGGTATCATCAGCGTATTGCTGATATCTCACCCAGTATCATCGGATGATCTCACCCAGCGGCTTCATATAGATGTTAAATAGGAGGGGAGAGAGGACCGAGCCCTGAGGCACCCACAAACAAGGGGCCTAGGGGTTGACCTCTGTCC
Source organism: Pantherophis guttatus (assembly GCF_059756535.1). NCBI lineage: Eukaryota > Metazoa > Chordata > Lepidosauria > Squamata > Colubridae > Pantherophis > Pantherophis guttatus. The sequence goes on along the minus strand of NC_142066.1, from coordinate 70,546,958 downwards.
TCCTGCCAACACTGACTGTGACCGACCAGAGAGATAGGAGAAGAACCATCATAACACGGTGCCACCCACTCCCAACTCCCTTAATCGTCCCAGAAGGATACCATGGTCATTGGTATCAAAAGCCACTGAGAGGTCAAGTAAAACCAAGATGGAGGAGTGACCCCCATCTCAGGCTCGCCAGAGATCATCCATCAGTGTGACCAAAGAAGTTTCCATGCTGTAGCCAGGCCTCAAGCCAGACTGAAAAAGGTCTAGATAATCCGTTTCATCCAATGACCGCAGGAGCTGAAGTGCCACCACTTTCTCTACAAACTTTCCCACAAAGGGTAGGTTGGAGACTGGACGAAAGTTCTTTAATTTTGCTGGATCCAGGGAAGGCTTCTTGAGGAGGGGCCTTACGACCCCTTCCTCCCTCAAGGATGCATTAACTAAAGCCTGGAGCCAGCCTCATGTCATCTCCCTGCTGGCCGAGACGAGCCAGGAGAGGCACGGGTCCAACAAACAAGTGGAGGAACTCATCGCCCCTGCAGCCTTGTCCACTTCCTCAGGAATCACAGGTTCAAACTCATTCCACACAATAGGACTAAGACCTGCCCCCGTCATCTTGGTCGGAATTGCCCAATCAGAATCCAGGTCCATCCGAATCTGAGCGACTTTATCCGACAGACACTTCACAAACTCTTCAGTTCTATCCTGCAAGGGCTCCTCCACTCCCCCTGCATCAAGGAGGGAGTGCGTCACCCTAAACAGGGTGGCTGGGCACGAATCAGTGGATGCAATAAGTGCGGAAAAATGCAAACATTTTGCTGCCCATATCGCCCCTAAATAAGTCCTAATAAAGGCTCTTAAGAGTGTTTGGTCAGATTCGGAGTTACTGGTCCTCCAGCATCATTCTAAATGTCTCTTCTGGCGCTTCATTTCCTGGAGTTCCTCGGTAAACCAGGGAGCTTTCCTAGATCCACTAACATGGAGAGGTCGCAGAGGCACAATCCGGTCCAGTGCCACAGATGTCACCCTATTCCAGGCAGTCACCAGGGTCTCGGCCAGACTGTGGACAAGGGAGTCAGGTATCTCTCCAAGCTTCTTCTGGAACCTTTCAGGGTCCATTAGGCGTCTTGGGCGGAACCACTTAATCGGCTCCGCCTCCCTGCGATGGAGGAATGGCGCTCTGAAGTCCAACCTCAGCAGGAAATGATCTAACCACGACAAGGGAGAAGCATCTATACCTCTTAATTCCAGATCATGTCTCCACTGCCCCGAGAGAAACACCAGGTCAAGTGTGTGTATCCCCCTATGAGTCGGACCCTGAACTACTTGAGGAGAGACTCACACCCAGCAATCTCCGGGGCAGGGATCCTGCGAGGACAAAGACTGTTATGGACAATAACTGCCACTCCTCCACCCCTTCCCTGGAGTTGCAGCTGATGCAATACCTGAAACCCGTCTGGGCACATTTCTGAGAGGGGAACACCCCCCTCCTGGCCCAGCCAGGTCTCAGTTATGCATGTCAGGTCAGCCCTCCTCAAGGATTAAATCCCGAATGAGGGGGGCCTTGTTGACAACAGACCTGGCATTAAACAGCAGCAGTCTGAGGCCAGGGCCCTGACATCCCAAGTCACCAGGTACACAAGGCGAGCCCAGTGAACCAGAACCAGAGGGGCCAGAACAAGTAATCACTTTGAGACAGCGAGTCCTAGTTCCCCGAGAACAGCCTCTCCCTCGGCTCCCACCATATCTACCTCTCCCAGTCATAACCACAATATTCCAGTTCTCTAATACCCCAGAGATCCCCTCCCCTACCTCAATGGCCCCCCTCCTTTCCAGCAGGCAAGGCATCCCATTCATACCGAGCCGGAGGTCGTATCTGAGCCCACATCTGCTTCTGTTTGCACACTCAGCAGGGGGGCTCCATTTCTTGCCCCCGGCTCCCTCATTCCCCCCAAATTCAGCCGCTCCAAACCCACTCCTTTCATCCAATCCATCCCAATACACTCACACATACACACACACACACACCCTCCCCAAGATAAAATTAATATCTCGAGCAGAAGGTGTCAAGTAAGTTAAAACAAATCTAAAAATGCTAAAAAATATATCAAGCAGAAAGGTGTCAGGTAAATTAAAACAATTCTAAAACTGCTCTGGAGACTCCACAGATGGCTTGTAAGGAGCCACGTATTGAGGTATCCCAGGTATTTGTCTTTCAAATGCTCCTCCTGGTTGAAGTCCTGCTTTCCTCTCCACCAGTACAGTCTAAGGAGCCACAACTTGGCTCTATTTAAGAACATTGCACAGGGAATAAATCCTGGTTCTCTCTGAAGAAGTTCTCTAGCCAAGGATGTCTGTTTTACCAGCGACATGGAAAGTAAAAATTAAAGTCAATTTGGCTGAAAATTTTCCCAGGAAAGGCTCAACCACTGCAAAGAATGCTGATTAACTTAGTGGGTTCCTCTGCATCTGCTTTCAGCATGGATGACCTCCTGCAACATTCTGCCAGTGAAAATGGGATGTGGGGGCGGTGCGTGGCCTCCCCACACTCCATTTTGGCCAGCAGAGTGCTGCAGTCCAGTTTGCCATCCATCCAATCTCTCCCCACTGGCTGGCCTGTGGAGGACAACTACAATGCTGATCTGACCCTCAAAGAAATCCAGGTTGACACCCCTGCAATAGATGAACTAGAGCTTGAGTTTTTTTTTTAATCTTGATGAAAGTTTTCCCTGAGCATCTGTTTCACTTGGTTCAGCTTCCTATATCTCTCTCTTCATTTTCTCTCTCTTAGACTTTTACTTTACCTTTTTTTACAGAATGATCTGGGCTCCCTTTTGTCTACAATACTATTTCAAAGTAAACTCTTTAAATGGCCATGGAGATAAACTATTTCATTTACTATTTGGAGAGGTTACATGGCACAATGAAAGTATATTTATTTCTAAGACAATTGCAACCCAATTTCCATGGGAACAACTATAATTGTATATATTATTCTCATCAAATGATCTTGCTGGCAATGTCATTTAGCTTGCTATCAGATCTTAAATGCAAAAATCAGGATATCTACTAGATGGCAACATTATCATGTTCTTTCTTCCCAACTAGTTTTTGTCCAGATTTTTTTCAGTCTTGATTCAGTAACCCTGGTAACATATAGCTCCTATATGAGAATGAGAAAATAATTGTGTTTCATGCTATTGCTACTTTTTGCCCTTATTTTTGTTTCTGATCCTACTTTTTCCTATGATTTATTGTCATTTAATTTGATACAAGTAATCCCATGAAATATCCTGAACCAACTGGCCATTTCCAGGACACTGATCACCCTGCCTCTGCATGATAAGCAAATTTAATCTTAAAACTTCACAAGCAGTTGTTCCATGAATACTAATGCATCTCATAAAAAGGTAATAACTAGAATAACAATATTGTTTGGCTGGAGATCTGTTAAATCTGTAGGATATATTTATTGGGTTACATCAAGGCCTTCTACCATAGTCAACCCTTATACCCAAAGAGAATATTTCTGAGTTCAAATATGAAAAAGGAAAAGAGGAAAATTAAATAATAGTGGGAGAGAAAAGCCTTTAGTATAAATGGCCTTCTTTGCCAATTATGCTGTTCTTTTTGCTTGAAAATAATAAGGAATATCTTACATAAGACTGTATGCATTACTTTAATAACATGGGGCAGATTTAACTAACATGGGAAATTTTAATTGGTATGATTTTGACCTAAAAATATATGTGTTTTATTTATTTGCTATTTTATTCATGAGTTTTTCAAGCATATTATAGAAAATGAAAAGTGTGGGTTATTTTCCTTCTCTAATGAGAAATATACATTTAATTTATAAAATAATAAGCTATCTATAAATTATAAACTAAAGTTTTGATTTACAGATAAAATATATATGGTCTGTCCATGTTCCTGATTAAATTAATAATCAGCATTGGTCTGCCTTATGTTACATAACTTGTCCTTTACCTTATACATGGATGGTTTATTCCTGTAATCAATGTAATTCCAAAGAACATTCATTTATAGAACATGCGGCATCAGCTTCCATTAATGGCTTATGTTGGAAATGTAAAACTTGCTGGTTACAGCAAATATTAACACATCCTCTATATATCTGCTTTCTTGACTTCTACCGTCCTTGAAAATTTATTACTCCCCTGAGCAATTACATGAAAATATAGCAGAGCTGATTCATATTGTGTAAATTTTGTTACAGTGCTTTCATTTATAAAGCATCCATTAAACTTGAAGACAATTTTATATACAGTATTTGCTTTGCTACTAAATAAATAGTAGTTAAGCACTAAGTAGGGCTTATATCTGTTGCATGAATATCTATAATGCATGACTATCAACACTGGCTTGAACCTTCACCTATATTTCGCTTTGCTTGCAGCTTGACAAAGAATGGGGGAGGGTGGATTGGAATGTAAGGGTGGAGGGAATGGCTTCCAAGCATTGTTGGTTCCCGTGAGACATTGCTCCCTCCCCCTCAAGGGCACCACAGATGCCACAGTGTGATACTCTTGTTCCCAGAATAAAATGAACAGACGTGATTGGTGGATGTAATGGACTGTAGGTAATGGACATGAGGAAAGGGGAAATTAACTATGCGTGCATTTGCACAGGAAGCCCAGAGCTGGTTTCACTTCTTCTATGCCAATGTGGATTTATTCAATAAAGTTTATACTCTTGGTGAAATAATATCCCAGGAATTTCTTTTTCTCGATGTGTCAACAGGACAGTTGACAATGAGTTTGCAAATGCATGTTCACTGGGGTACTGGAGAGCCAGTTATTAAATTTTCTGAAAATTTGAGAGATGGGTGAACACAGAGCTGAGCAACCAAGTCTGAACAACTGTTGGTGACAAAAAAAAAAAATCTTGTTTATCAGAGAGCCAATTATTTATAAGAACCTTATACATTTTAAAGATCTACCTAGAAAGTACATTTCTGGGGTTTAAATACTACTACTAAAATAATTGGGATAATTGACATAATCCCAATAATAATTGGAATTTCCAAGAAGATTTCTCCTTCTTTGTTGTACCCTAAATTCAAAATAGAATTTTAGCCATATCTTATTTGTCATTCAATTCTCTCTAAATCAGGCATAGTTTGAAGAACTGCTTGGAACACTGGGATTGGAGGGGGGGGTCTATCCTTATGGAGAATTTAAACTTTATGAAAAGATAATCTGAGATTTTTAATCTAAACTACATAAAATTTTGTTCTTATTTCAAAATATAAATCAGCAAATCTCATCAATAGTGTAATGTATTGATCTCTTAGTGTATATCTGTTTAATTAATAATAAAATAGCATATTAGCTAATCTTTTCTTTATCTCCAAATAACTGAAACTTGCAAACTAGTTGTAAACAATAAGTACTAAAAGATCTAGTGCCTTATTATAACTTTCTAAAATAAATTATTGTTTCATTGTCACTAGATGTATATAGAACAAACAAATCATTGTATATAATAGATATATACCTCTTAAACATTATAATTATTGTATAATAATAGTGACATTGCTAGATTTGAAATGTTCACAATCTGTTTTACTTTCTTTGTAATATTGGTCATCATTTTGAGTTTTTTTAAAAAATTATTATTAGTGCATGGTGTGCATAGTCAGGGAAGACTACAGTGCTTTTTACCACAGTTCTGACATCCTAAATCTCCTGAGTTATTGGAAATGTTGTCAATTTCTCTGTTCAGATTTTGCCGATATTTCAAACAGAAAAATGATTGTATGTTGTGAATTCTATAAAGACCATGCTTGTTTCCTAATTATCACACCCTTTGACATTCTATATATCCATTGTTCTAGCAGTCAGAATACTGAATGAGACAAGTTACAATTTATTGAGAAAATTAGGAGGAATATTTTAGTGAGCTTCAGAATTCAAACTATCAAGATCACAACTAAGGGAAAAGTGAACACTAGTTCTCATGCAACTGTTCTCATTCCTTTGTGGATAATGTGAAACTACTGTTCAGTTAATGAGGTCAGGTTGTTCAGGAGAATATATTAACATATAAACTGCATTACTGCATGAATATCTTCTGGTTTTTGAAGCCAGCTACCTATCAAGTCATTTACTCGTTGGTCTAAGGCACAGGTGGCAAACTCAATCGCATCACGTGACGTATTGTGATGTTTCATGACTTTTTTTGCCTTTGCAGAGCCAAGTGGGCATGGCCTGCGTGTAATGCATCTGCAGGCCACCAGTTTGACACCTCTAGTCTAAGGAATTCCCTCTATGGTGCAGTATTTTGGGGAGAGGGGTTAACATTTTATATTTATGCTAAGAGAAGGAAACCAGTGAAAGAGATAGTACTAAGAGCAAATAACTGGCTGAAAGTAACCAGTGAACTTCTTGGTTCACTTGATACTATACGTTTTCAGTAATCTGAGAGATAATAACATGGAGACTACTCTAGACATGATCTGGCATATGGTTATAAGAGAGAGAGGATAGCAAAAAAAGATTAAAGCGTTTTGGGACTAGATCAGTGTGGATTGCTACTGGTTCGCCCTGGATTGGGCTACTGGTAGCGGCAGCGGCAGGAGGCTCCACCCACCCGCCCGGATGCTTCTACATATGCAGAAAAGTGTCACGCGTGAGCGCGAGCTTGCACGCGCCCATAAGCAAAACAGTAGCAACGGATTTTGAACCCCACCCCTGGACTAGATTGACACTCTCTTCTTTTTCAGGGCCATTATAACTAATTTTCTGCCAGACTGCCTGTGTTTTTGTTATCTTTTCAGTTAGTAATTTACTGTTTCAATGTTTTGCAACAAATTCTTCATCTGGTGATATTCTATAGAATTCATCAGCAACAAGTTACTTCAGTAGGTATGATTCCAAACCAAATTGGCATTTCTTAATGCTGTAATGTATTCTATATTGAAAACATTATATAGCAGTTATTAGTTGTTCAGCTTCTTGGCTTGTCTGGGCCACTTTGACTAAAGAGGAATTATTTTGGGTTATATTAAAATACATAATATAATTAGTGTATATAAATAACAAACTTCCTTTTTTAATATTGTTATTACCTTGTGAGGACCATATTATTAGCTGTTCAGGGCCACATGTGGCTTGTGGGTTGGGTGTTGAATATACCTGACCTATGTCAATAGACAAGTATTTAAATTCATTTTTTTCATAACTCTAGTGAAACATATGAGATGTCAAGAACCTGTTTTCTAAACAAAGCAGAAATATTATTTTTAGATCTAATTCCTGTTGTTTTTTCATTCGTTAATTCATACTGCTTGCCAGAATATCTGAAATTATAGGACAGCATTGTAAATATGTTCAAGATTATCTGCATTTTTATGGCAAGAATTTTTTGTATCTATGGCAGTTGTATACATTCTGTCCCCAGCATGCAGCCTGGGAAATTAAGTGACTTGAACAAAGACTATAAAGATACAGTGCTTCTCTACTACTCTATTCACTTACCTAAAACTATTATTTATGGTTACAAGACAAATTCTTAAGTATAAAGCTGGTATGTAAAAATCTAAAAGTTGGTTTGTTACAGAGATTAAAGAAACTAGATTAGAAAGAAGAAATCTGGCAGTTCTAGAGTTGAAACCTGGTGGTGCAGTGGTTAGAATGCAGGCAAATTCTGCCCACAGCCAGAAGTTCGATCCTGACTGGCTCAAAGGTGACTCAGCCTTCCATCCTTCCGAGGTTGGAACTAGATTGTTGGGGGCAATACGCTGAAATAAGTCTAAGCACCATTGCTATTTCCTAGCCACAAAAAAAGCTGATCTAATCACTCCCTCTCTCAGCCATAGGAAGAAGACATTGGCAAATCATTTCCAAAAATGCTACTGAAAAAAAAATGCATGGACTTATCCATGAAATTTCCCAGAATCAAAACTGACTCAAAGTCATATACACACAAACAAAAATGGAAATCTATACTGAGATGCATTTTTAAATAGCTGGTGGTATAATATTTGTCTAGCTGTTGAATTTTAAAGGCAGGCTTGCCTTTATGACTGGTGTTTAAAAGGTGGGCAAGCCTGCATTAGATTTTTGATCTTAAATTATATGAAAATAATATTGTCATGCCAAGTGGATGCAGACTTGTGATAAACAAGGATCTTCTCAAGATTTGTGGTTATAGAGAACAAGTCACTAATAGCTAATTTTCTTGTTTTGGAATCCAAATGTTAGTTAGATCTGCCTTTGACAAAATGTAAAGCCAAAAAACCCTAACAAATTAATGATATTTTCACATTAAGAAATCTTGGTGTTTTTTTTATAATAAACATATTTTTGTTTATTAGCTTTTGTTTTGACATTTGCTTTCTGTGACTGTTACATTCTTTTTGCTTTTAGACAACGAGCATTGTCATTTTGCTTTCTTCTGTGATATCTAAGCTCTAAATCTAAATTGTTGGGCATATCTATGTGCTTGCCTTGCAAAAATGTATTCACAGATGCAAGCATATACACAAAACATTTTCAGCGTCATATAGCTAGTCAAAATGCAATAGCAAATTCCTAATGGATAACATATAATGTAATGCTTTAATGCTTTAGAAATTTAATTTTAATTTCTCTTGCATTAGTCACATCCATGTTTATCTATATCTTGCACATATTTTCTGGCCCACTCTAATAATACAGCCATTTTTCTTAAGCACTTTCTAAAATATGTACATTTTAACTTTCATAATATATAGCTATTTAATTACTACATGGCTATAGGCTTCTAGATTGGGTAATACAATTATTTCCTACAATTTACCATAACTTAAGCCTACCTCTGTTAGGAATGTAAATCTTTGTTCAGATATCTTTCAGCAATGGTCACTATATACATTGGCAGTATGAGCAGCAGCAACTGACTACCTGTAACATAATTAATTATCCATGCTATAAATTGTTAGGAACTTCATTATCTTATAAACTGGCTATATAAAACTATAGTATACCATGATAGTAGATGGTCTGGAAGGTTGGATTCTTTTGAATGAAAGTTGATAATCAGTGTAATCTCAAAAATGTGGCACAGTGCCTCAATAATTGCAGTTGGTTTATTTTTTGGAAATGCATTTTTCACTTTTCAAAAAACAAATTCTGCATTTCAAAGCTATTACTTTATTTGTTTTACTTGTAACCAATAAATTAATTTTGCAAATATTTTATTGGCCTGAATACATCTAGCAAAGCCTTTAATTGGTGATTTGCCATCAAAACACATATTGATCTTTGACTTGTTTCATCCAATGGCATCTACCACAATGCTCTGCCTTTTCCCCTTTGCCACTTATTCATCAAATGATTGTAGAAACAATAAGGGGTTATATATTATTTACTGTTTTAAATTATACGTCTGCCAGAAGGCAATACATTCAGGTCTCAGATGGGGTTCTCCCCGCAATATCAAATACTCAGTATTCCACATAAATATCATACTGATTATAATGATTATATGTCTAATAGAGGGCAAGAACTATGCAAGAGACATGCATCATAGCTACAAAATGTGACCATAGGCATCTACTATATACTATAGTTTTCAGCTATATCTAGGTGCATAAAATGAATTGGGATGACTGTATTAAGAGCAGTAATACAAAGTAAAGTGAAATATACTAAACCAAATTTGGAACTGAATATAGAAATAAATGTATTTGACTTGCCTCTCATTATAAGTAGCAAAATATTTAATTCATACCCAGCCGCACACAGTCTACAAAATTGGAACTGTAGCATTAATTATTAAAAACAATGCTATTTGTGGAATGCTTAAAGAAAGATATTTTAATAAAACACATTTCTGATTTTCATGTTTATGATATATACATCTAAAAATATACACCAAATGAGAAACAGAAGTTATTAGGATGTAAGATTTAATGTCAATTTAATCGCATTGTTTTCTTTATAGATCCAATGTCCTTCTTATCCAAAGAATTCGAAACACTTTATGTTGCAAATTGACAGGGTTTTCTACAGTGTGAATAAAAAAAAAAAAATCAAGATGGTGGCTGTGACTGTTTCATCAAAGTTATTTCCCTATTTCTACATGAATTTGTTACGTATGTAAATGCCTAATATATGTTTCTGTATATATCCATAGTTAACTCCCACTTTATCTACATCACTCCCAGCACCACTCCCACTTACCTTTGACCACTCCTCCCTTGTATATATATTGTATTCTCCCTGATTCTTGGTTCTTCCTCTGTGTCTCCTCAAGAAAACAGATATGAATAAATAATCATTATTATTACCATAAAAGACTCTGAGCAATTATTGGGCAAGATCCTCGAATTCTGACAAATATGGTAGCAGAGGATGGTTGACAGCCCAACTACATCCAGATATGTCTGAAAACAATGAAATCCAAAAATCCAAAAGAAAAAGAACCAATACTCAGGCTTTTGCACAAAAGATGGCAGCCCAACTATCACCAGAGACCAACACCACGAAGGAAACTCCATCAAAGGGAGATGAAAAAGAAACCTTAATCGAAATCTCCCTAAACAAAGAAGATAATCTTAAAAGAAACCTGCTGGAAATGATCAACAATACACCTGGTGAGCAAGACCTAATCGTGAAACTCCAAGATCTAATAAAAGACTGTGGAGCAGCGACTAAGGCCAACAAACCTGACCCCGAAACAGAACAAGCAGACCTCGATCCGGTAAGAGAATCTACCATTTGTTTAACCCCCACCAAAACGGCCGAAACAATTTTCGCGCCTTTTTTGCGGCAGCCATCTTGCCCAGAAATATTAAATAAAATGGCCAACAAATCACAGAGGGGGTCTCCCGATTCAAATATTAAGGCAGGAACGAGAGCCTACTCACTAGAAAACCTATCGGACAGTGACGACAAAAGTGAAGAAGAAAACTATGACCCTCCTGAAAAGCTACCCAGCAAAGAAGAAATAGAGAAGGCCATGCAAATTTTAACAGCAGCCTTCGGTAAAAACATAAAGTTCCCCAATGCAAACCCAAACGCATCCAAAAACACAGCAAAAACCTATTGCAACCAAGCAGACCCTAATGAAGCCTGTCCAAGAAATCACCATGACAATACCAATGCCCCCATGCCAACGCTACACCCCTGGGATACCCACGAACGACAAACAGCGACCGCGCCGATCTCCAGAAAGCAAGAAAAATACTTACCAATCCTGCAGACACTGAAGGGGCATCTCAACCCTGCGACAGGCGACACCTTCAATCCACTCCCCCTCGACGAACGCAACGCGGAGCCAGGCTTTCCTGATGTCCGGCACTGCTCTGCAAATCTTCCGCACCACACAACGATCCAGAGAGGCATCGTGGAGGACCGCACGGTGATTCGGGACCCTTTCGATCCCCCAGAGGCTTCCAGGGCAGAACCGACCCTCTATCCAAGCGAATGGGGCCTACGAATGAGAGCTCCGGCAGAGAGATCCTTCCCTGATGACTGCACAGCGCAAATGAGAGGTGAGCATGCGCAGAAACAACCACCTATGAAACAAGACAGAGACATAGAAGCAAGTCAATACAGACTGCCTAACTGTATTCCAATACCATATTGTGAGTTTCCTCACATTGTAAACCATGGACAGTGCCTGCCTATAAGTAATACATCACATAACACAGGAACTTTACCCATTGACTTTCCTAAATTGAAACTTGATGGAACCAATTTATTAGAATAGAACCAACAATTGCAAATTATCTTTTTAAAAGAGAACATTTTATTTCTAATCAACAATCCACCTAAAAAACCCTGGTTTTTTGAGATAGACTGTTTACATCACAGGGCTTTCCACTTGTTAATTGCCAGCATATCTCCTTGTATTTACCCTAGTCTGTGTGACCACTTAACTGTAACCGAAATGATACAAAAATTGTTCAACTTATTTTATAGCAGAAGTAGGGCAACAACCACCAGAATTTCCAGAGAATTTTATTCAGCAAAACTGAAAATAGGAATGTCTATGAGCGAACACTTGCTTACACTCAATGCTACTAGAGCAGATTTAATTCAAAGAGGTGAGAACATAACAGATGAAAGCATGAAAAGTATAATCATTAATTCCTTAGATCAAAGCTGGGACAATTTCATATCTCAATTAGATAGTATTAACATAGAATACTTGTCAGTAGAAAACCTATCAAGCAAACTGATTGCTGAAGATAACTTAAGAAAGGATCGAAATATGTCTCGTAGAGAGTACAAAACAGATAGAAAATCAATCACTACAGACAGACACAGTTATTACCCTGAGTGTTATATATGTGGATCTAGGAGTCACTATAGAAGAGACTGTCCTAAGGCCACTAGAAGTAAAGATCATGATTATCATAGAAACAAGACAAAACATAGATACAAACATTCCCCAGAATGCAGATTCAAACGTAGAGACTCTCCAAACCCCAACAACAGAAAAGAACATAAAGATAACTCCAGAGAAAGATACTCAGGGTCACTATACGGACTCACAAAACAGGGATACACTAGTAAATACTTTAAAAAAGAAAATATTTGGTTAATTGATTCGGGTGCAACCAACCACACCACATATGATGCTAACCTACTATCATCATTCATCAATGAAAATTCCACAGTCAAGGTAGGCAACCAAACTAATGTCAAGGTAATTGGAAAAGGAGACATAATCTTAGCAGAAATTGGTAAAATAGAGGGGGTCTTAGTCACACCTGACATTCCATACAATATACTAGCTGCCATACAACTTAATCAAGACTTAGGTATAGAAATTGAAATTAAAGCAGGCCAAACCTACATGAACAAAAACGGAAAGCGTATAGGAAAGACCATTATTATTGATGGCCTACCATACCTCAACACAACAGACACCAATCACCAACATACCAATATATTTACAGCATCAAAACAAACAACCAATAACAATGCAAATAAGGATAATCAATCAGTAACTCAACGAGATAAGCCCTCAATAGGAAAACTGTTGCATGATGATTGTGTACATCTTCTGCACAGAAAATTAGGTCATATTAGTTTCCCCACAGTACAAAAGATGAAGGAATACACTGATAGTTTAAAATTAAAAAACTGTGACAATTATCTTGAGTGTTCAATTTGTAAATCCTCCAAACTGAAAACAAAACCCAGGCCTAAAAAATCAGTATGTACCACTGATTCCATCTTCCAATTAGTTCATATGGACTTAGTGGGACCATTCAAACCTTCCATAAAGTACAAAAAAAGATATTTTATAACCATAGTTGACGATTACAGTCGCTATGGATTTGTATACACAATCAAACACAAGAGTGAAGTCTTTCATAAATTCAGAGAATTTTATAAACGAGTTGAAATTCAACATAATACTAAAATAAAACAGATTATGACCAACAGAGGATCAGAATTCCTGTCCAAAGATTTTTCTAAATGGATTAGGGAACAGGGAATACTTCATTACACATCTTGTCCATTTTTGGCCTTTCAGAACGGTATTGTAGAACGAAAAAAACGGAGCGCTACAAGTAATGATGAGGTGCATACTAGAAGATGCAGAACTGGGAAAAGCATTCTGGTCAGAGGCCCTCATATATTCTAATTATACAATCAACAGGTTGTGGTCCAGCACAATAAATTCAACTCCTTACGAGTTAATGTATAAAAGGAAACCTAATATATCTCACCTACATATCTTCGGAGTCACAGCTGACGTCCTCATTCCCAAACAAATTAGAAGAAAAGGAGACAAAATATCTAGAAGACTCAGATTTATGGGGTATGAATCTGGCACCAAAGGGTATAGATTTATTGACAATCAAAATAATTTTATAATATCCAGATCAGCCACATTCCATGAGCACACTAATTGGTCTAAATTACATCTAAACAAAATAATTCATACATACACCATAATTCAAATAATCAACTAGATTCAAATAGTGTAGATCACAACATACAACCAGTAATCAAACCCAACCATAAAGAGATTGACATCAAGGAATGGAAAGAAAATCATCCATCATTAAAATTAGACACTCTCTCTGACAAAGAGTCAAGATACCTACATGAATCCACCACTCCACCAAACAGACCCATCAGAGAGAGTAGAAACAAAAAACCTAGTAAATATAATGATTTTGTCATGTCACTATATAATGAAAAAATTACTCCCAATTCGTATGAAAAAGTATTAAAATTACCTCATGAAGAGAGAAATAAATGGGAATTAGCCATGAAAAAGGAACTAAATAATTTAAGGGAATTAGACATATACACCTCATCAAAGGTACCTAATGATAAATTTCCAATTGGAACAAAATGGATACATAAAATAAAAACCCTAGATAACAACGAAACCATCTACAAAGCTAGATTAGTGGCTCAAGGGTTTGCCCAAAAATATCCAGAAGATTATACGGAAACCTATTCACCTACAGTAAGGATAGAAAGTATAAAATGTGCATTAGTAATTGCCTCAATCTTGAAATTAGATGTATATCAATTCGACGTTCAAACTGCCTACTGGCACGCCAAATTAGACAAGAAGATATATGTTAAAGCTCCCCCTGGAATACATCCACCTGAAGGTAATACATGGCTCTTGAATAAGAGTCTATATGGACTGAAACAGTCTGGAAAACAATGGTACGATTGTCTATCCACCATACTAAAATCAATAGACTTTTCCGCCACCCCTGCAGATATGTGTTTCTTTTATAGAAAAAACAAGGAATCTGTGGAATATGTTCTTATCTATGTAGATGATATTTTATATATAGGGAATCAGAAACAAAATTGTGAAATCTTCGCTCAAGAGTTAAACAAACACTTCTCTCTAAAATCTCTAGGAAAAATAAACAAATACTTGGGGGTTCACATCACACAGACACAAAAGGGGTTCCAACTATGTCAAGAAGAAAAAATACTAGAGTTAATAAAAAAATGTAACCTGAGTGAGGCTAAGTACTGTGAAACTCCTATGCACCCTGACTTTATAAAAAATATGCATAACGAAGATGAACCTTTCACTAACAATAAATTATATAGGTCAACAATAGGGTCTTTACTATATATAGCTAATTGGACCAGACCTGACATAGCATTACCTGTCAATTTATTATCTAGATACGTAAGCAAACCTACAATTTATCATTGGGAAGCTGTTAAAAAAATTCTTAAATATTTAAAACATAGTTCAGGTGCATCTCTGAAATTAGAACCAGATAACACATCGAAACCTACAATCTCCTGTTATGCTGATGCTGATTGGGCAGGAGATATAAAGAGTAGAAAAAGTACTTCAGGTTATATTCTTTTTCTCAATGGTTGCCCTATACATTGGTACACCGGAAAATAAAATTTAGTTGCAACGTCCACAACCGAAGCTGAATTTGTATGTTTATCAAAGGCTGCCAATAACCTCATATGGTTTGACGATTTAATAACTACGATATGGAATGAACCCAGTTACCCCATCATCATTTGTGAAGATAACAAAGCAGCAATAGAAATTTCCAAATCAGATGCAGTGGGTCAAAGATCCAGACACATCAATATTAAATATAAGCATGTGAGGCAGTTGTCTAATATTGGATTCTTAAAAACCATACACTGTGAAACAAATGAACAAATAGCAGACATACTTACGAAACCATTACCTAATAAACAGCATTTGTACTTAAGATCTAAGTTAAACATACAATTATCTTAAGCATTTAGAGGGGGTTCTGTTACGTATGTAAATGCCTAATATATGTTTCTGTATATATCCATAGTTAACTCCCACTTTATCTACATCACTCCCAGCACCACTCCCACTTACCTTTGACCACTCCTCCCTTGTATATATATTGTATCCTCCCTGATTCTTGGTTCTTCCTCTGTGTCTCCTGCAAGAAAACAGATATGAATAAATAATCATTATTATTACCATAAAAGACTCTGAGCAATTATTGGGCAAGATCCTTGAATTCTGACAGAATTGCTAAATTTTCCTTATTATAGTAGGGAAGATATTTTTATCATAAGGTTCGTTGCTGCTATCTTGACTATTTTGACTCTCCTTAAAGCAACTTCTGCTTCATAGTAATAGCACTTAGACTTATATACCACTTCATGGTGCTTTACAGCCCCCTCTAAGTGGCTTACAGATTCAGTATATTGCTTCCAACAATTCTTGGTCCTCATTTTACCAACCTCAGAAGGATGGAAAGTTGAGTCAATGTTGAGCTGGTGAGACTCGAACTGCTGAACTGCTAGCAGTCAGCAGTCAGCAGAATTAGCCTGCAATACTGCATTCTAACCACTGCACAACTACACCCTTGAATATGCATCTTACATGTATGTTCATGAATATGTATCTCTTCTTTCTTCTTAATGAAGTCTTTCTTTTGCAATAATTCCGACTTTTATACATATACACCTTTAATGAATAATTATCTACGACAAGCATTAGAATATTTGAAAACAGCCTCTGTATTTGCATCAAATGGAAACAAAATGCCATTCCTTGTGTGGTCATTACCCTTAGATTGAATATCTAGAGAGGGAGGGAGACACAGAGAGAGAGAGAGACAGACAGACAGACAGACAGACAGACAGAGCATTTTGGAGAACTACAAAGCTTCAGAAGATTCACATTTTCAGTATTTTAAGGTGAATCTATAGTAAAAACAAAAGTGGCTCTAAGAACATTCGAGAACACTGAGGAAATGGGAAATACAGGGCAGAAAATATACAGAGGATCCCAGATTTAATATTGGATCATACCAAGTAGCATTGGGAAATATTCCTGTCTGGAACTATTAAGGGCTAGACAGACCAAATACTTAGCTAAATGCACCAGCGTTTTGTTAAAAGGATTACAATTTGATTATAATTTGATCATTTGTCCCAATGAATCTTTTTCAGTTGTTTCTTCTTTGCCTAATTGATTTACATTTTTAAAGAGAGGAACATGATGTAAAAACAAATTCCAGCTTGTGTGTTTTTGTTTTCCTTTTCTTCATTTGCTGTGATGGATATCAGATTTTATAGTTGGATTTAAGTTGTCAAATACAGGTTGCAAAATCATATTTCTGTAGTCAGTAATCTATTTAGGCAGAAGGCATTATTGTAAGATTTTATACAATGATATTGTTGCCAAATTCATATCCAAGCACAAACACACATCTAATATATTGAAATATCAAAAATGAAAATACTGTGAAAATGAAAGATTTTAAACTATTAAAGTGTCAAACATACAGACCACAGCTATGTAAAGAGAAACATAGCATATATCCTCAGGAAATACCAAAAGGCCCATGGCAAATTGAAATGAGTGACTCCTCTTAATTTGCAAAAAAATCCCTCAAGTTTGTTGATTTATTCTGCTTTTCCGTCTTGCGTCAAAGATTAATAGATTAATTTCACATAAACAGGAAGGGTTCTTTTTCTACAATGGTGGAAGTAATGGAGGACAAATCAATCTATTACAAGCAAGTTGTACATTTCAGCTGTCCTTAACCTCTTATCTAGTAATAGACTTACTTGACAGAATGCTCAACAAGAATGTTTATTTTACTTCAGCCAAGAATTAAGCCTTATACACATAAAAGATTTGTCCAGTACAACATACCAGAAATCAAAGCCCCAGTACAGGTATGTGTTCCTGGTTTTAATTTTTTTGCATTTCCTTGCTGAGTTTCATATCATTAAATGCTTTGTAATTTCAATTCCTGATAACCTTAGACGACACTTTTTCTGAGTTGGTATAACAATTTATTCTTCTTTTCTACAAAGTGCATCTAACATCTGCTGCAAATAGTCTCAGCCAAAAATGCAGCATCATTCATATATAAATTTGTATATGCACATTCATGCACCCAAAACTTCTAGTATGGGGGTCAGGTTGGTGTATTGGTTAGCATCAGGCTACAAACTGGGAGACTCTGAGTTTTAGTCTTGTCTAGTCTGTTGATCTGCCTGCCCACCTGGATCTACATGTCACACAGGATCTTAGTAGTAGTATTCTCTGTGATCTTCTGTAGAATCTTCTATCTGGACTTGGCATGGTTTAGTCCATATATTGCACATATATTCACTATAAAGTTACTGGGTTGTGCAATTGAGTGTGCATTGTTCCTGGCTGCCTCTTACACTCCACCAGGTATGTGACTGCCTCTGAGGTCTCTCTGCAGAGTGTGTCCCTTGGATTCTGCATCAGGTAGTAGACTCTTGCCTCTATGGGTCTGGTGCTTGGGTTTTATTTATTTATATTTATTTATTTTATAAAAATTGCATTAAAACATTAATAAATTAAAACCAACAATTAAAATCTAAGATTGTAGGGAGAGTGGAATGTGGGTGGTAGGTGGGATCTGTTGTTACTTGATCAACCACCTCCACTGTGCTGTTCCCCCATTGGGGCCCAGGCCAACAGGCAGAGCCAGGTCTTTAGGCCCTCATGAAAGGATAGAAGGATTGGGGTCAACTTTGAGCAAGATGTTGAGGGAGCAAGATGAGGGGGCAAGATGTTCGAGAGGTCAGGAGCAACAGCAGAGAAAGGGGTCCTCCTGGACCCCTTTATCCAGAATAATTGGATTGATGGGACCCACAGCATACTCCTCTGCTGGCGCAAATGGGAAGGGCCAATCCTAGTGGGTTGGCCCTTTCCACTGACAAGTAACCTGTACCCATGCCATGAAGGACTTTAAAGATGATCATCAATACCTTGAATTGAGCTTAAAAACAGGCTGGTAACCAATGCAGCTCACGGAGCAGTGGTATTACAGGAGCCATTTTTGTGGCTCCCAAAACTGCCACACTCTACACCAGCTGTAGTCACTGAATACTCTTCAAAGACAGCCCCATGTAGAGTGCATTACAAGAGTCCAAGGATGAGATGACTAGGACAGAACAACTGAATTCGGGGAATCCTGATCCAGGAATGGCCACAACTGGAGTACAACATGAAGTTGGGCAAAGGCTCTCCTAGCCATAACTTTTACCTGCTCCTCAAGCAGGAGTTGCAAGCCCAGGAGAATGCCCAAGTTAAGGCCTGGATCTGTTTGTGGTAGAGTAATTGGGTTGATGGGAGCCAAGCTGGTTTCTATTATTGGCCATTCTGCTATTTTTGAATTGTTGCACTGCAGTTGAGATTTGGATTGCTCTTTGGAAGGTATTTGGTATTTATCTTCTTAACCTCTGCTTCTCTTGTGTATCTCCTTATGTTGGTAATCAATGCTGTGAGCCTTCATTTAGTGTTCTTTAGGGTTTCAGTTGGAGTATTTTTTTCAATAGCCACGTCTTATCTTAATCTTCACACTCTTTTGCAATTCCTGCAATTCTTTTGCAGCTAACTAACCTCTATCTAAATTGGCTTGATCTTAGCTTGTAGCATCATTTTCCATGGATTGGGGGAGGACATACTTGTTCTTCTTTATCATAGAACCAGATATTTACAGTGGCTGTAGTACATATCAGTTAATTGGTTTGAGTTATGGTGGCCATAAGGATTCTCTGAGAAGTCTATTACTATATTTTTGCTAGTTTATACATGATATTATGTATAAATCAGCTGCTGTGCTCTATAATGGAGGAGCTAGCAATGATATTCCAACTTTAGGCATCCAGAATAACATCCAGTGTTCTTTCATCTCTTATTGAGTCCATGATGTAATATGTAGTTGGTCGGTCTCAAATTGTGAGAGCAGCTTCCTCTTCACTATGCTGAAGTGTTGGATAATTCCCTTGTTCTGAGTGAGAATGGATGCAGGTTTCTGTTTAGTCATAGTTCCCTTATACATTTCATATATCCCCCCTCATTAGGTCTATTGCTGTAGTAGCATTTCATCAATTCCAGGTTCTCTTGTCATCTTTATACATGGCTTGTTCTAGTAGCCCACTTATTGTCAGATTGTCTTGATTCCCAGCATCTGACATGGACCTTGATAACCCAGGTGATGTCCAAGCAAGACTAGTCCATATCCCCTAGTCCATATCAGTCTTGTTTTTGAGGTAGGCTTGTGACATGTTAGGGATCTTTTCCCAAAGACCCCTATTGTCAGATAGATTCCCATTGGGATTTGAACATCATTCACCAAGGTCAAATGCAGTGCTCTAATACTGGCTATGAAGCCATCAGGATGACCTTGGCCAGTCATTTTCTCTCAGCCCTAGGAAGGAGACAATGGGATACCACTTCTGAAAAAACTTTGCAGGAAAACTGCAGCGATTTATCCAGTGATCTATCGTCTATCTATTTACACATCTAAAAGGAAAATATACTATCACTTATGGATAAGAAATAAAAAGAGTTGAGCATACAGGTTTAATAACTACATAAATAAATAAATTAGCATAGTAATATATTATGTATATTGAAACCTGTCTCATTAACCTATCTCATTAAGAGTTGACCTGACAAATATAGAAAATCAAGCGGGCAAAATATTTTCTGATATGAAAATTAAATAACAAGTCACATTTTAGCTGTTGAATTTGTGATATTGTGATATTGATGCCTATGATGCAGCTGTGTGGTCCACTTAGAATAGAAACTTGTAACAACACTCAGTAAGTATGCCAGGGTTAGGGTAATATGGTTACAGTATACAGTATATAGAGTTAATAGTGGTTGTTCCAGTGGTACCGAGTTAGACTAAAAGCTTGAACATTGACATCTACATCTGTAGCATTTAAAAAAAAATCTCTCTAGATTGTACTGGCAGATATTTTTCATCAAAATGGATGCTCATTGTGATTTCTTCACATGCAATTCAACAGCTTTCCATAACTAGCTTTAGTAATGCCACAGGAGAATTTGTGCTCTAAAAGTGTGACATTTCTATAGAAACTCCATGAACGTTTTCATTTTGATTTAACAGAACCTTTTATCATTATTTGGAAGATTTCTGAAGTACAAGAAGCAGAAGAAAGTTTAAATGGGAGCAATTGGTACAGGAAAAAAATCACCTTTATTTTTAAAATATAAATTATGTGATTATGCTTTCTATTTTTATGTAATGTAGGACACACTTGGAACCCTTTACAAGTAAATTACTGCACAACAAATATTCTACAGTACATCAGCATTGAATTACTACTATGACAAGTTCTGTCAATATTTAAAGGTCACTTTGTACTCTTAAAATTTTTAGAAGCTTTGAAAATCTATACAGCAATAAATGAAGAAAACACATTTCTTATATTGAGTCTTCAAAAACCACTTTTATCCCAATGTGCAAATTCACTGTAGATTTCAGAATAGCACATTTATTTTCAGAAATACTGTACATTGATTGGGGAGAAACCTAAGCACCTAAATATTAATCTACTCTATCAAACAAGAAATGAACTATTTATATATGATCTGTTAGAAAGACCACATCTATGACTTTTGACTTAACAACTGAAGTAATTCAAAAGAAGTATAAAAATAAAAAGGAATGTGCCTTGAAGAGGAGAATGAAGCAAATTCTAAAAAATCTTGCAATTGGATGCAAGTAGTTTGTTATTAGGTAGTAGTTAGGGATGGGGGTTGATTTCCCCCTCAGGAGATACAGGCATTTGCTTAATGACCACAACATTCATTCAATAACCATTGTCTTCACATAATAGCATTGACATTCATTTAATGACAACTGCAAAAAAGTTGTAAAATCAGATTTGATTACATGGATGAACAATTTATGACTGTCATGTCTTAAAGAAATTCTGGGCTCTATTACAATCATAAGTTGAGGACTACATACATAAGTTGAGGACTATATATATATATATATATATATATATATATATATATATATAAATTATTATTATTATTATTATTTATTAAATTTCTATACTGCCCTTCTCCCGAAGGACTCAAGGCAGTGAACAGCCAAGATTAAAATACATACAATATGAAAATATAATAATATAAAACATAATTAAATCAATTTGGCTTCCCCAATTTGAAACCCCTTACCCATAAAATTAACCAGTTAAAAATTTTAAGCCAGCCCGGCTTGCTGAAATAGAAAAGTCTTCAGGGCCCAGTGGAAAGTACGAAGGTCCGGGATCAGTTGTATCCCTGGGAGTAGCTTGTTCCAGAGGGCGGGCACCCCCACAGAGAAGGCTCTCCCTCTGGGGGCCGCCAGTCGACATTGCTTGACTGACGGCACCCTGAGGAGACCCTCTCTATGGGAGCATATTGGCCGGTGGGAGGTTATCGGTGGCAGAAGGTGGTCTCGTAGATACCCAGGCCCTAAGCCATATTTGTGAAGGATATTTACTGCATGGGTGGTAAATGGTACTGAATATTTACACATGTAATACTTTCATACTTGAAGAATACTGTATTTGGCCAAGTGTGATTAGACACACAAGGAATTTGTCTCTGGTCCCCCAATGAGGCACTACCTTGTGTGCTCTAAGGAAGATGAAAGCTATGCCAGAGGTTCAACCATACTGGGCAGGTCTCATCAGAAGAGTCAGACAAAGTATCTCTCTCCCATTAAAAATATGGTGATACATACATTTCAGAAAGACATACTGGCTCGGGTATCACTCTAGTTAACAAGGTCCACGCTAGATGTTGGAGTACCTGGATATTTGGTGAAAAATGGGTTACTGGATCAGGAACTGTTGGCTGAGCAACCAGGGCCAGCAGCTGCAGAACTACTGGAAGAAAAGGTGTTTACCCATCACAAATGCAGTGATTGAAAACAAAGAAATAATGATCTGTTACAGATCAAGTCCAACAAAAAGAGGATATTTGAAACAAATGCACCAGTTCTGGAAAGAACAACATCCAGAATCAGAAATAACAGAACAGAGGCTAACAGATCAACATTGATTTATAATACAAAATAAAGTATTCACAGAAGGAGAATTGGAAGAACTGCAAAGGTTCACCCAGGGCAAAGAAATCAAAGCCTTGCCAGAAGTAATTCAGAATGTAGAGGCAACCAGGGGGAGTTGGCAATAGAAGAAACCAGCAGAGATATGCATTTTTTTTCTTTTGAAAACCAGGCACCCTCTCCTCTGCCTCAGGAAGAACAAAGCCCACTAACTAAAGAAGTAAAAGAATTGAAACAAAAAATAGCTGAACATCTAGAACAGCACAAAAACATAAGACTGCCTGAATTGAAGCTTGTTCCAAAGAAACAGCTAGCACAAGCATTAAAAGTTGCAAATACTGCAATATCAAGTATAAGCATGACATGGAATATTGCAAGTACATCAGATGGATGAAGAAGAAGAAAGACCTTTAGAAGAATATCTGAAGGACAATGAAGAAGATGCACTGAAGTTAATATGCCAGGAAGGCATATTACATATTACTGGATTACTGGATTACTGGAAAGACCAAACTGGCCTATAAAAAAGACCAAATGCAGAACACAATGGAGACATGGGAAGATACCGGCACTACAAGGCCAGTACATTAAAAAAAATAGCAGGGAAAACAGATAATAACAAAATCTGGCAATGGCTAAAAGCAGGAAAGTTGAAGAAAGAGACTGAGGAACTAATTCTGGCTGCACAAGACCAAGCCTTAAGGACAAAAGCCAGAATTGAGAAGACAACAACAGACAGTAAGTGCCACCTATGCAAAGAAGCTGAAGAAAAATTTGCCACCTGGTAAACTGCTGCAAGAAGATTGCCCAGATTGACTACAAGCAGCAGCATTACAAGTAGCAACAATGGTGCATTGGAAGATCTGCAAGAAATTTCATTTGCCTGCACACAAGAATGGGTGGAACCATAAAATAGAGAAAGTCATAGAAAATGGCTTTTAATGCAGGAAAAATTGTTGAAGATGATAGATTTGAACTTGATAATTAAAAGTTGATAAAAGCAGTGACACTAGAAGAAGGATATACATACTTAGGAGTTTTGGAAGCCTCTGTTGCACAACCATCAAGGAACCTACTTCAGTAAAATACATTAAATGAGTCTGGAAAATGTTGAGACCAAAGCTAAGTGGAGGAATTATCATAAAGGCACTTAACATCTGGGCAGTGCCTGTAATACAATACATAGCTGGAATAATTGATTGGACTCAGCTAGAACTTGATAATTTGGATAAAAAAACAAGAAAACTAATGACAATTCACCATGTTCTGTACCAAAAAGTGATATTGATTGATTGTACTTGCCTTGATCTGTGTTCAAAATGGCAAAAGCGCTCGAAGCCCCTACAGAATTGAGAACGATGTCCTGGACGGATCTACAAAGCATCCTCAAGGCGCACTGCATTCCCTAAGCCTCTTCCCTGGTAAGGAGACATGAGTTTTACCAGAGGGACCAGAGGGAAGGCGAGTCGATCAATGAATTCATCCCGACCTTGAGGGAGATAGCCGCAGCCTGCGATTTCTTAAACTTAGAAAAGGCTATGAGGGACTGGCTAGTATTGGAACTAAAAGACTTTACATTGCAAAGCAGACTGCTAGCCAAACCTCAGATAACCTTCAAGGAGGCGCTGGAAGAAGCCACAGCATCAGAGGCATCCCAGAAATCCATGGCTGCCGTGAAAAAAGTGAACAAAGGGCCACAAGGGAAAGAGGAACCTGGTGTCCACTATGAGGACGTACAAACAGAATCAGAAGAAGAGGAAGAATATGAGGTCCACCACCTACAAACGGACCAGAGAGGCAAGCCACGAGGAAAAGGGAGGCTAGAATTCCGGTGCGCAGGCTGCGAAGGAAATCACCCCAGGGCAGAATGCAGGTTCCGCGATGCCATATGCCAACGGTGCGACTGAAAAGGGCATATAGCAAGAGCTTGCAGGGTGTCTCAACCAGCAGCTCAAAGGAGCTGCCCAAACTGCCTGCCAAGCTCACCGCCACCCAACCGGTCATTCAAACCAAGCAGAAAAAAGCAACCCTTTGGAAGAAGTTGAAGAAGCGAGGACTCCGGATCGGAGCGAGGCGAGACCCACCAAACGTTAATAGTGGGTCATGCGAGCGCGGGAAAGTCCAACAAGATGGCGGCAACAGTACTCATCGAGGGGAGACCCTGCAAAATGGAGGTCAACTTGGGGTCCTGCCTATCCATGATTTTCTGGACAAGTTCCACAGCTGGTTCCAGGCATCAAATCCAGCGCACTCAAGCAACAAAGATTGACTCTCGTAGACTATCAAGGGAACCAAATCCCAGTAGTTGGCACAGGAAAATTCGACATTGTAATGCACAGGGGTGCCTTCAAGTGATTACAATTTGGAGTCAGTGTAGCCCCAGGATTGTTCCAAAGCCTGATGGAATGATTACTACAAGGGATTGAGGGAGTTGTCCCATATTTCAATGACATACTCATCTCAGCAAAGAATTTAGACCAGCTGAAGCAATGCCTAAGAGAAGTGCTATCTAAATTCCGAGAGGTGGGTTCAAAGTAAAAAAGAATAAATGCAACTTGGCAGAAAAGCAAGTAGAATTCCTGGGGTACTTAATTGATGAATCAGGAATAAGACCCACTCCTGGAAAGCTGAGGGCAATTAAAGAGGCACCCACACCAAAAAACAAAATGGAGCTGCAAGCTTTCTTAAGATTACTGAACTTTTATAATATCTTCCTACCACAGAAAGCTACAACTGCTGAACCACTCCACCGGCTACTGGATAAGACAACGGAATGGAAGTGGGGGAAGAAGGAAGGAACGGCATTCAAAGAAATAAAAAACTACTAACATTGGACAGGGTATTAGTCCAGTACAGCGGAACGCTGCCGATCCGTTTGACTTGCGACGCATCGCCTTTCGGCATACTGAGCCATTGCATGCCAAACGGAAGAGAGGCCCCCATAGCATTTTACTCCAGAACGTTGTCCAAGCCAGAGAGGAACTACAGCCAATTAGATAAAGAAGCATTGGCTGCAGTAGCCGGAATAAAAAGATTCCACGAGTATTTGTATGGCCGGAGATTCGAACTCATCACCGACCATAAACCATTACTGGGCATCATCGCCAGAGACAAACCAACACCCCCCATTCTATCACCAAGAATGCTTCGCTGGATAGAGTTTTTAACAGCCTATGACTACCAGCTTAAATACAAGCCTGGCAAAACAATCGACCACACTGACACCCTCAGCAGATACCCATTTCCAGTAATAGAAGAAGATCCAGCCCCAGATCAAACACACTGCTCATTGAGACTATGGAAAGTGCTCATATCTCTGCAGCAGATATTGCGAGAGCTACCGTGAAAGACAAAACCCTGGCGCGCGTTTTAAATTGGGTTTGGAAGGGCTGGCCGGAAGCGAACGTGGACACGGAATTTCAACCATTCAAATCCAGACAAACTGAACTGTTGGGACTCAAGGGGTGCATTTTTGGGGGGAACAGAGTCATAATTCCCGAGGTGCTGAGGCAAGACATTCTAAACTTATTACATGAGGGGCACCCGGGAATAGTGAAGATGAAGGTGTTGGCAAGAAGCTATGTATGGTGGCTGGAATGGATAAAGAGATAGAGGCCTGGGTAGCAATATGCTCACCCTGCCAAGACTCATGGCCGGCGCCACACACTGCACCTACACACGATTGGGAAAACCCAGGAACACCCTGGGCAAGGATACACATAGACTTTGCAGAGCCATGCCAGGGCAACATGTTCCTAATCATAGTGGACACATTTTCAAAATGGTTAGAAGTATTCCTGATGCCTTCAACAACCACGGAAGCCATTATCCGAACATTGAGAAGACAGTTTGCAACACATGGGTTGCCAGACTTGCTGGTATCGGCTAATGGGCCACAATTTACCGCTAACGCATTCGAGATGTTCCTAGCCAACCAGGGGGTCCAGCACGCATTATCAGCGCCAGGAAAGCCGTCCACTAACGGGCTTGCCAAACGAATGGTGAGAAGAAACATTGGCACGGCTGGGGCCAGGGGACATGCAAGCCAAAATAGACAAACTACTCATGATCCAGCACATCACGCCGAGTGCATCCATTCACCGAAGCCCAGCGGAGTTGCTGATGGGAAGAAAGCTGAGATCCCCATTAGATAGATTGCACCCCCAGTACAGCACCGAGAAACCCACGGACTCCATGAGCAAGATCTGTAAATTCCAAGTGGGGACAAAGTTTACACTAAAAATTTCAATGGCAACCCCCTCTGGATACTGGGAGAAATAACACAAATCACAGGACCGCTGTCGTACAGGTTGCAGACCGAGGATGGCTGACAGTGGAAATGCCACATCGACCAGCTCAGGGACAGGGTGACAAGGAACGAACTTGGCCCACCAGACAGAGACCAGACCCTACCAAAGGCACAAGCACCAAACACCATGAGAAGAGACTCAACCCCGAATAGAGGCAGCGGACACTTACCTGAAATCCAGGAGAAGGAACCGAATGTCAGCGACAATCCACCATGTCGTCCGGGGGAGGAAGGGAGTAACACCCAAGAAAACAATTCCACTCCGGCGAACAAGTTCGGGGTACTTACGGGACCACCTTCTGCCACCAATTGCCTCCCACTGGCCGGTTCGCTCCCACAGAGAGGGCCTCCTCAGGGTGCCATCAGCCAGACAATGTTGGCTGGCGACCCCCAGGGGGAGAGCCTTCTCTGTGGTGGCACCTACCCTCTGGAACGATCTACCCCCAGAGATACGAGTGATCCCAGATCTCCGGACTTTTCGTCGGACCCTTAAAACTTACTTTTTTCAGTTAGCCGGGCTGGCCTGATTCTATGTTGGTTTTAAAGTTTGATACTGATTTTTAATTGAAATGTTTTAAATTATGGGCCAAATTTCATTTAATTATTTTTTAAATTATTTTAACTTTTGTGTACAAATGTTTTTATTTTGGCTGTTCACCGCCCTGAGTCCGAAAGGAGAAGGGCGGTATATAAATCTAATAAAAGAAAAGAAAGAAAGAAAGAAAAGAGAGAGTTCCAGAGGTGGAGCCGGCAGAGCCACGGAACTCGACCTCTCAGTCCAAGAACACCAAAACGACTGAACTGCACAGGTCAAGTTGTGAATCGAAACGACCCGCCTACCTGCGTGACTACATTGCTAGGGACTTCAGGATTGGTTATGCTAACTAGAGGGGAGGGGTGTTGAGTATTGAATGGCAGATTTGAATGGACCAATCAGGAACAAGAGCAGGAAATTCATAGGACTGTCAGTGGCTGAAGCCACGGACAGCTCCTAGCTATAAAAGGAGCTGCCGCGGCTAGGATTGCCATTGCGATTTACGGAGCTAATAAAAGTGTTAGATTGTACTGTGTGTCCTGTCCTTTTCTTGCGCCCACGACTTAACATTGAGGGGTAAAACTCTCCCTAATCCAGGTGAGTCATATAAACTGAAGGAATGCCAGTTCATTCTGTTAGTAGTTGAAGAGTTCCGTTAGTAGTTGAAGAGTTGCAGCCCAGGGGGAAAGCCTTCAGGATCCCTCTCTGGGCGTGTTTTCAGTTGGCCATCTTCACCGGAAATCCCCTCACAATTCTTGAATACATAAAAAAAAGAGAGAGAGAGAATGGGTCTTTGATCATGCAGTCATGGCTGTGATCGTGACTTTTTTTTTTTTTTTTTTGCTTCCTTGTGTGAGATTTTTCTGAGTCTTCAAATCCTCTGTGTTGCATTACTCTTGCTGACATTTGGGTTGCTGTTTTTGCAACTTTTCTTCCCAAGCAATTTCAGAATCTTCAGATTGATTACATAACATTCTATGATTATTGTCATTTCACATTTTCAGATGACTTTTTGGTTATTGTTATAAGCATGGAGAAAATGATGCTATACGTAATGGTCTTAATCACATACAGCAATTGCTTTGTAATTTTTCTATCAATCAATTATCTTATATGTTACCATAAAGTAAGATAATCCACCTCAGAGCTAAATTGTGTCTTTTTGTATGGAAAGCTATGTGAACCTGACTCTGTTCTTAATTTAGCAGTTTGCTTTTTTCAGTCTGTAACCAGATTGATACTTTTTGACAATGTAACAGTACACCATTTGATAAAAAGTCATGCTTCTTCATCACACACCAGCATTTCTTGCTCTGCCAGGATTTCAGGAGTGACAGCAAAGCTAATAGCTATATTAACTTTTCTATACATTGGAACATTTTTATGGGACCACTCAGGCTTAATAAAATGGGATTTTTGGTTATATTTTCCTTCTGAGGATAACAGATAGACAAATGATGAAGGGCAAAATAAAGTTCCAAAGTTCTACATGGGAACAGACTTTCTAATGCTGCTGTTTTCTGTTAAGAGTTCCCTATAAATTTCCATGCTACAAATGTGGTAGAGTTGTCAATGGCAACAAGGCCTATGTTGGATTAAAAACTAACTTGTACTTACCCATGTTTAATTGACAGTGTCACAAGATCCTTTGGGACAAGCTGATGACTGATTTATTACAATTCATCTCATGATTTGTGCAGCTCAATGATTTATCTTCATAAACAGTTCATGACAGTCTCTATTAAGCATCAGGATGTCACTTTTATAAGCAAAGAATAATGCAAGGATCATTTATTTTCATCATTTTCAGTGATGGTTTCATAATTAATAATTCTGCATATGACAGGGCATGTAACATATACAAGATTCTGTCTGAAAGTCTCTGAAGAGAAAATGAGGGATAAAATGTTTTTCATACATTAAAAAAAAAAAGAAATATAGACTGGCCATGTATAGTTGACTTCAACTGGCCATATAAAGCTGCTATTAATGTAATGTGCCAAAAGGCAAACCTTGGAACTCAGCAGAGTTTTCATTGCCTGAAGTTATTATGATGTCCCAGTTTTTATTATCCTATTGACATTTAAGAGGACAGAAGCATCATTCTATGGACCTCCTAATTCTAAAACCTAAAAGGATTTTGATTTGTTATCAATCAATCATAATAGAGCTAGAAGGGATCTTGGAGGTCTTCTAGTCCAACCCCCTGCTCAAGCAGGAGAGAAGTGGTTACCCAGTCTTTTCTTAAAAACCTCCAGTGATGAAGCACATACAACTTCTGAAGCCAAGCTGTTCCACTAGGTAATTATCCTCACTGTTAGGAAATTGCTTCTCTCTTTTATTAGTTTCCATCCATTGTTTCTTGTCTTGCCTTCTGGTGCTTTGGAAAATAACTTGACCCCTTCTTCTTTGTGGCAGCCCCTCAAATAGTGGAATACTGCTATCATGCCACCCCTAGTCCTTCTTTTCTCTAGACTGGCCATAGCCAATTCTTGCGACCGTTCTTCAGATGTTTTGGTCTTCAGGCCCTTAATCACCTTAGTTGCTCTTCTTTGCACTTTTCTCAAAGTCTCAACATCTTTTTGTAATGTGACCAAAACTGGATCAGTATTGCAGGTGTGATTTTACAAAAGATTTATAAAGCGGTACTAATACTTCACATGATTTTGATTCTGTGCCTATACCAGTGATAGCGAACCTTTTCAGCGAAGAGTGTCCAAACTGGAATGTGCATGTATGCACACCCCAGAGTCCTGGAAACTAAAAGACCAGCTGGTCTTTCTCGGCCCTAAGATGGAAACTTGTGGTACCCCACTGCTTATTTTCTTCCATGTTGATGTAGTACCACTCACTACATGTTTTAGTACGGTTTGTCAGCCTGCTAAAAATACATCTGGTGGTGATGTTGTCTATCCCACATTTTTTTACCTTACCAAGAAGTAGGTTGTGATCAACTTTGTCAAATGTCTTGCTGAAGTCTAAATATACTATGTCGACAGCATTTTGCTGGCCTACTAATTTAGTCATTTTGTCAAAGAATGAAATAAGATTGGTTTGGCATGATCTGTTTTTAACAAACCCATGCTGACTACTAGTTATAATTTTATTTGTTTCTAGATGTTCACATATCTGGTTTTTTATTATTTTTTCTTCCCAGCTATTGCTGTTAGGCTGATTGGTCTGTAGTTTCTTGGGTCTGTTTTCTTTCCTTTTTTGAAGATAGAACAACATCATCTGTTTTCCAATCCTCTGGTAGTTTCCTGGTGTTCCAGGATTTTTTAAAGATAAGATACAATTGTTCTGAGATAATGTTTGCCCTCTCTTGCACAACTCAGGATGTAATCCATCAGATCTTGGTGATTTATTTCATCAAAATCAGACAGATGGTCTCGTACCATTTTCTTGCTTATTTTAATTTTTTTGTAGTCTGTCTTTTACAGATATGTGTTTGGTAAGTTGGGCCAGTTTCTTTTTGTGTGAAGACTGATGCAAATAATAAGTTAAGCAGCTCTGCTTTCTCTCTACTACTTGTTACTTCATTGCCATCATCTGTCTTTAGTGGACTAACTGTTTCCTTGGCTATTTTTCTTGTTATTTATATGTTGAAAGAATCTTTTTTATATATCTTTGACTTTTGTTGCAAGTCTTCAGCTAGTTCAGGTTATCTTGAACTAGTCGCAGTCTCTGTGACAGATGATGTGGGAAATTGATGCTTGGTTCTACAAAACTATGAAATAGCTGATATTGTGACTTACAGTCCTTCCTAAAGGGGAAAAAGATTATTTGTGTGTGTGAGAAAGAGATAGCAGATAGGGATGAAATTGAAGGAATACATTATTATAATAAAAAGAAATAAAAAGAGAAGTAGAGAAGTAGAGAAAGCAAAAAAGAAAAGATTATTAAACAGTACACTGAATTTCTTAATACTTTTGAATATCCGCTCTTTCCATTGCTGACCCTCCATTCAAATTTCTTTTTCTTTTAATTACATAAAGAAGCAATATTTCTCTCTCTCTCCTTCTCTCATTCATTCATTATTACTACTATTTTGTTGTCATTAGAAATCTAGTTTAAAGGATTCTGAACTCCACATTTCAGTACTCACATATTTTTCTCACAAGGCAATTCAGAAACCATCTAATTCTAGGAGATGCCCTCTTTAGTTCCAAGTGGACACATACCCCATATGACATTAGCTTATAAATTGGTGATCCCCCTGGATTCACAACACCTGGTCTATAAACAACTAGCAGTAAAACTATCTAAACCTTTCCTGCACAATTAGTTTTCAGAAAAGGCTGTTAACATTTGGGATGTGTATGAAATTGTTCCTTCTGAGATTGAACTTTTGTCATTGTTACATTAAGCCAGTGTTTCTCAGCCTTAGCCTTTGAAAATGTATAGATCTCAATTCCCAGAATTCTCTGTTATACATATTCAAGTGGCCAAGGTTGAGAAACTCTGAATTAAAGAATGCTCCTTATAAACTGTGTGCTGATAGCTAAATCTGGCCCTGGGTTCTGCCTCGGTTTACCAGCTTAATCAACCAATAAGCAAACAATTCAGATGATCATTTAAAAGCAGTTTATTAGGGTACCCTGATAAAGTAGGATCTCCCTATGAAAAGGGAGAACCTTGAGTTCCATCTTAATTTTGTTTTATAGTTAAAAAAAAAATACAAGTGCACAGTTGATTGGACAGGATAAAAGTAACCTCCTCTTTGCATAGGAAATCAGTTACATGTGGTCAAACATGTTACATATTTGCATCCCATAATATCACATGTTCCTTAAAATAAGATCTGATGTCAGAAGGGGTGTAAATTTAAGGGAAAAGATTGTTTTGAATTCACGATGAAAAATCAGGATATAGTCTCTAGCCAGTTTATCTTTTCAGTTTAGGAATGTTAAAAGCTATCAATCAATCCATTCAACAATAGGATAAAAGTTTTCCTTCCTTCCAGTCTATAGTGGTTTGATAAATCCCTATAAAAGACAGAGAAATAAGTTAATTAAAATACAAAATATCTATGTTAGTTAACAAGTTACAAAATCCATGTCATGTGCCCTTCAGTGCTTATGTGAAGCCATGCATGAGATTCAATATCCTACTTGCTATCAAAGACAACATACTGACAAAAACTTCTGCAAAGGGGCAAACAAAGGAGAAAGAAGTGAGGAAGGAGAGAATGATTGAGGACAGGACAGTATTTATCGTTTGAGAGCCTGATAGAAGCCTGCAGACTCTCTGCCAACTCTAGGCTGAAGGAGGAATTGAGCAGCAGTGAGAAAAGTGAAACTGAAGAAAGTGGAGAACTAAGAAGAGAAAGGAGAGAAGCTAAGCTATAAACCTTCTGCTAGGCTCCAGGCCAAAGTAGGGATTGAGCAATAAAAAAGCCAGAACAAGATAAGCAAAGCAAAGTGGGGAGGGAAGGACTGGGTTTAGGCAGGTGTGTGACTGTTTATTCTTTCGGTAAAAGTGACAAGAACAGACAGTAAAAAACTGAGAGGAACTACAAGTACTTCATGTGAAGGATGAAAATAATGAATCATAGATGAAATTGATAAAAATACTATAATGTTAAAGTCAGATAATTCTACTTTTTAAACACTGTTTGGACATGTATACATGTTTCATATACAATCATATTTTTAGCAAAATAAAAATATAGAACTTCTGTTTTGCATAATCTGAGATATTCTAAATGTAAAGTTTCTTATAGATTTCTTCCAAATATTGTTACTCTTGACCAGCAGCCCAACTGCTGCTGGCTGAAAAAAAACATTATATATCTGCTTCCCTGGTTTAGAGAGAATGTTGTTATTAAATAATGTACCCAGTGTTGATAGATGCTAATTAATAATATATTTATATTTTTTATGTTTGTCTTTGACCAGCCTTTACAGCAGGAAAAGAGAAATAGTTTGGTATAGCAATTCATTATCAGGTAAAAATAAAGCAATACAATAATAAGTCCACATATCTAATTAAATGTTTTGCCAATTACAGAATACAGAATAACAAGAGTTGGAAGAGTCCTTGGAAGTCTTTTAGTCAAACCCCCAGCTCAAATAGGAGATTCTATGCCCTTCTGGGCAAATACTTTCCACTCTCATTTGTGTTACTTGATAAAGATATTTAGCCACCTAGCATGTGAGTGTAGAATTAGCATTCCTTAAAAGATAGCAAACATAACATTTATCAGTGCAACCTTACAGATCATTTTTGAGATCAGAGCACATCTTGGCCTATCATAAAAGGGACATTATATGTGAAAGTGTGTAAATATCAGGCTCAGTCCCAAAGATGAAACAGCAGAGTTCAGTCCAGTTCTTAATACTTAATGGACAGATTCTTGCCAAACTAAAGGTATAACTATCTACTCGAATCTAAGAGATGCTAGGGTATGGCTACCATGGACTTCTTGCCCCTCCCTCATCCAGATTAGGATTGTGCAGTCTGTAAATTTGTGCTTCTTCCTGGGATGTGCTGCCTCCTCTCAAACCAGGAGACCATGAGTTCTAGTCCAGCCTTAGCTATGAAAGCCAGCTGGGGGATCTTGAGCCAGTAACTCTGTCTCAGCCTAATTTACCTCACAGGGTTGTTTTTATAGAGGAAATTGGCAGAAATCATCTATAATAAACAAACAAACAAATGCTCTGTACTGCCAATATTCCACTGCTTCTCTAGTTCCACATTCCATTACAATATCTAAGCAGTCTTATGGAAGCTTCCCACCATGGTAAGGGAGGCCTTAAAGTCAGCTCTGGAAAAAGTTCACATTTGCATAAGGTTAATGGAGGGGCCTGCCTCTCCTCTCCATTCAAGAAAGTAGAACTCTTGAAACAATTAGCATTTCAAAAGGAACCTTTTATTGAAGGAAAGAGATAGCAAGGCAAAAGAAGCAGAATCTGAGGATTCCCATGCAATTCTGCTAGGTTAAAGCAGTTAGAAACTCAGTCCAGTGTTGAATAAGCCAATCTACAGGTGCGAAGCTGTTTTGGGAATTGCAGGCTGAGAAAGTGATAAGAAGCTGTTCCTAAGCGTCTCTTGCTGGAGGGTCCAGAGCTGAGACAAACAGATGCCCCCACCCCTTACATTCCCAAGAAGATAAATCAAAGTACAGGATAGATAGGCACCAGGAAAAATGCTATAAACTAAAGAATGCACCCAGGCCCCCTCCCTACCAGAATGGCAGCGTCCCAATAGGGATCTATGGGACCTGATAGTTAGACAATATAGGTACCTGAGACTAACATTTGGCAGTAGAATTCAGCACCAGTGGTGATATTGTTTTGGCAACCAATGTCCATTATTCTTCATTTTGCTGTTGATCTGGCCTTCTGAAGGGTTAATTGGACTAAATATTGAGGGGGGAAAATCCAAGACTGCAAAATTTTTCTATGCAGCTATGGTACTAGATCTCTGGGGTTAAATATGATTTTGAGAACTGAGTTTGTGGGTCTAGCCCTGGGTTTTAATGCCTTGCACATTCACTTTAAGCCTCAAAATAACATTAGGGATGCATTGTGGAGTATCAAACAAAGTACTAAGCAAATTTTATTGAATAATTTCATAAACCCATAGGTTTGCATATGGGCCACATTGTATCCCATATAGTAGTTGGACAACTGTTTTAGTCATAAACAATTTGCTGTTGGAATATAATTTTCCCCATTACCTAAAAAAATGTAGTTTGTACTCTTTGGGGCAATAAAACTGGTATAATTTACTGAGTTGTTAATTCCCTAAAAGCAAAAATTGCTATGTCCATATTTTTTAAATATTTGTTTTGTTCTAATTTATGGAAATCAATTATTCACTTGTTCCTTTGTCTTTTGCTGACAAAAATTAAAACTTCAATTTTATCATAGTTGATGACAACTCTTCCCTTTGAAAATAATCATTCGTCTTCACTCCACAAAATATACATCATCACTGAGGATTCTTAAAAGAATCTGAATTTTTAGCAAAGCGAATAAAATATTTCCTGTTGTTAGTATTCACTATCCATGCAAAGATAGCAATCACCAAAAATATTGATAATTCTACTATACAGCATAACAATTATCTAATTGTCTTGCACTTCTTCTTGAATTTTATATATTTATCAAATTGAAGTATGTGCATCGCTGCTCAACTGTTACAAAGGGAAATGAACTGGATGTGTTTTCTAGAATAGTTTTGCAGAGTTTGTTGATGCACCAAGCTATATCAGATCACAGTATATGTACTCTATGTGGAAGAAACTTAGGAAGCCCTGTACTTCTATAATTCAGAGTACTGATATCCTGGATTCAGGTTTTTTTAGTGCTCTTTCATATATATATATATATTTTAGTGCTCTTTTATATATATATAAAAAATGTCCAGACCTATGTCTAGATTATGTGCACATCTAAAACATCACTGCATGCATAAAGCATAGCTATACGAAAGGGTTTTTTGTTAGTATTTTGCCAATTCAATTGGTTTAGTTTAAACATATTTAAATTATCTTTTATAAATGCCACATTTTTTTTAAAAAAAGCTTATTCTATTTCTTTATTTCTGAGAGTACTGCACTGTGGCATCTTGAATGCCATTAGAAAACATGTGTGCGGGTTTGCACCACAAACAGAGATAGCCAGATTGATGATATTATTATTTATTATTATTTATTAAATTTTTATACCGCCCTTCTCCCGAAGGACTCAGGGTGGTGAACATCCAAAATTAAAATACATACAGTATGAAAATTAAAATAATTTAAAACATGATTAAATTAATGCAGCAAGTCAGCTATAAGCATGAGATATAGGAGTCCAAGACAGGTGTGTGATCATTTGATGTAGCAATGTGGGAAGATCATTGTTATTGCAAGGTGTTGGTCATATGTTTTCATTTCTTCTTCATATTAAGAGAGATCTAGAAGTTTAGAGATCATTCTGAAATAGACTGCTTGTTTTCCGGTCTTTCTTGCTGAACAAAGGAGAAATTGGGGAGGGGGGTAATCTTCAAGTAGCATCAAACATGTGAAAGTCTCAGGGCTTCAATTTCTATCCTGGAATGTGCCCGCTGGTAAAGGACAGGTCTTGCAGTCTCCTGACCATTGCAGAGCCATGAAGTCATGATGCCAGGTTTTAATAAAAAATATTGGGGTTGTATTGTTGGGAGGGGAGAGTTTCTACACGGAATCTAGCATTAGGTATTGTGGAAACTGGCCACCTATGGAATATTTCTGCTGTTGTTATTAAGGAGGTCTGGGAAGCTTATAAGAGGTTAGGTGTCATCTTATATAGCATGTATGCTTTTTATATTATGCTATTCAATCTGCTTGCTTGAGCTAATAATAAAGCTTGAAATCCTTTATTTACTGGTGTTCTTATTGTCTTTGGATCTAAAAGAAGCAATTGCCTGATACTAGGCAAAACCTCATGGACTGGGCCACTATCCCCTATAAAAATTCTCTTCAGATTAATCAACAAGTTCTTCAAGAATATATTGAATTCAGATTGCTTGTATGCATTTCTGACTTCCTAGCAGATTAATAAGGAGGAGATTAATAAGGAGGAAAACATTCCTTTACTGCTCTATTCTGTCAATAAGTGTATTGACATTAAAAAGTATTGACAAGAGTCATTTAGTGCCAACATCCATTTATTGCAGTTTACAGATTGCTCCATTCTGATTGATCTCGCAAGATCAGCTATAGAGACATATGAAAATTAGTTGCTGGAATATTGTTCAAAAAATAATTTGCAAATGGCATCTTTTGTTATTTCTCACTAGACACTAAGATCTTGCAAAAAAAAAAAAACAACAACCCTTCATTAAACCATTTTTCCTCCATGTTTCTTATAAGAGAAACATCTGTTTCTTCTTGTTCAATCAAAGTGACAATCTCAAGAGTTCAAATTTTAAAGTAATGTCATTTAAAAGAAATTCTAGCAAGAATATGTTTCATTAGCATATCTAATTTGCACATGAAAGTAGAGTTCTTATGAGTCACAAGAGGGTTATGGTTGCATGTGGTTTAAATAAGCAAGTTAAAAATTTTATAACCTAATGCATGCAGATAATAAACCTAGGAAATATGCAATTATACAATAAAATAAAATAGAATGGGAAGTCTTTTGAGTGTAAATTTATGTCTGATACATGTTCCTTAGCTTCATCGATTTTATTAGAAGTCTGTGTCTACATGTAACTACAATTAATAATGAGAAATACTTGCAGATTTGACATTTTCATAACAGCAGTGACTGCTGTGAGGTTACAATGCGGGAAGTTTATATAATATTTTATAATCCAATAGGAGGGGAGGGGAGGGGAAGGGAAGGGAACAGAAGGAAGGAGGGAGGAGAAATCACTCTGATTTAGGTTGATCATCCATTTGGAGATTCAGAGAAAGAAATGAATTTTGAATTATTATATAGTATATAATATATATTAGTATATATTGCACAGATTTAATTTTCCATAATAAATGAATACATTATGTGTATAATTACATGTGATTCAGTAGTTCTGAATATGCTGTAAAACCTGTACCACATCATCTAATATAGTAAAATTAATATATTATAGCCCAAAAATAATAAATCACTTTCTTTTCTCCCCCCCCCCTCCACTCCTTTGTGTTTCTAGGTGCAGGATTCTGTGATGGACAATGGCATGAAGTTCGATTCTTAGCCAAAGAAAATTTTGCAGTTCTCACCATTGATGGTGATGAATCTTCTTCTGTTCGGAGTAACAGTCCTCTGAAAGTTTTGACAGGAGAAAAATATCTGTTTGGAGGTAAAATATCTTTCAAATTATTTTCTTGGAGAACAGCATTTTTTAAACAATTTTTAGTAACCTTGGAGGAGATTTTTCTGGTTAAAGTGCAAGTAATATTATCACTTCCTGTCAAAATACAGTTCAGCTTCAGAGATTAATTTGTAATAGAAAAAATAGCTGTAGTTCAGGGTTGAACTATAAAGTCTCTGGTACTCTCTGAGCTTAGATTACATTATACACAAAGGATAATTCTGCCTTTTTGAGTAATGAAACATCTGCAGGCCAACAACAACGAAAAATTAAGAGTACCAAAAACTGTATAATCAGTTTCTAATTCAAACAATACTTCTAATATGGAGACACAAGCATATGCTTTAAGCTGTGTTCTCATGGTATACCAAATTGAATATAAATTAGTTTAAATTTCACGTTGGTTGCTGCTTATATGGGAAGCTGAAAACTGTTTTTGTGCCAATGCAATTTCTCTGAGACCAATCAATCTTAATAAAGCTGTAAGGGACCTTAGATCCTATACGATGTCAGACAGGTGGCTATCTAACATCTACAACTTCTGAAGGCAAGCTGTTCCACTAGGTAATCATCTTCACTGTTAGGAAGTTTCTCCTTAATTCCAGGTTGCTTCTCTCCTTGATTAGTTTCCACCCATTGTTTCTTCTCTTGCCTTCTGGTGCTTTGAAGAATAATTTGACCCCTCTTCTTTGTGGAATCTTCTCAAATCCTGAAATATTGCTTTCATATCTTTTCTTTAGACTGGCCATACCCAATTCTTGCAACTGTTCTTCAAGTGTTTTTGTTGCCAGGCCCTTAATCATCTTAGTTGTTCTTTGAACTTTTTCCAAAGTCTCTACATCTTTTTTGTAATGTGGTAACCAAACTGGATTCAGTGTTCCAGGTGTGGTCTTACTAAGGAGTTATAATCCTAGTACTAATACTTCACGTGATTTTGATTTTATGCCTCTGTTTATACAAGCAAGGATTGTATTAGCTTATTTATTTATTTATTTATTTATTTATTTATTTATTTATTTATTTATTTATTAATTATATTTCTATACCGCCTTTCTCCCGTAGGACTCAAGGCGGTGTACAGTCAAGAAAAATAAAGACACACAAACATCATAAAATTGCTAATTAAAATTATTACTTAGTTTGGTCAATTAAATAAAACCCAGAATTAGATCACATTTAAAAAATCATTCACATGTTCATATGTTTAGCCCCGCCTGTTGGAACATCAGGGTCTTGAGGGCACGGCGAAAAGCACGGAGATCAGGGATATTCCGTATCTCCGGGGGCAGTTCATTCCAAAGGGTTGGAGCCCTCAAAGAGAAGGCCCTCCCCCTGGGAGTCGTCAGTCGGCATAATTTGACTGACGGTACCCTGAGTAGTCCCTCCCTGTGAGAACGAACTGGTCGGTGGGAGGCTATTGGTGGCAAAAGACGGTCTCGTAGGTACCCAGGTCCTAAGCCATGGAGCGCTTTAAAGGTGATAAATAACACCTTGAATCGCACCTGGAAGACCACCGGGAGCCAGTGCAGCTCGCGTAGGAGAGGTGTTACATGGGCGTAATGACCTGCGCCCATAATCACCCACGCGGCTACGTTCTGGACCAGTTGGAGCCTCCGGGTGCTTTTCAAGGGGAGCCCCATGTAGAGAGCATTACAGTAGTCCATACGGGAGGTAACTAGGGCATGAGTGACTGTGCGCAAGGCGTCCCGATCCAGAAAGGGACGCAACTGGCGGATCAGGCGAACCTGATAAAAGGCACCCCTGGCCACGGCCGTCAAATGATCTTCTAAAGATAGCCGTGAATCCAGGAGGACACCCAAGTTGCGGGCCCTCTCTGTGGGGAGCAAGATCTCATCCCCTATTGTCAGTGATGGTACCAGCTGACTATACCGGGACGCTGGAAGCCACAGCCACTCGGTCTTGGAGGGGTTGAGTCTGAGCTTGTTTCTCCCCATCCAGATCCGCACGGCCTCCAGGCAACGGGACATCACAGCAAGGGCATCATTGGGGTGGTCTGGGGTGGAGATGTATAGCTGTGTGTCATCAGCATACTGATGAACAGTCACCCCGAAACCACGGATGATCTCACCTAGATCTCGCCTTTTTCGGCTGCTGCTGCACACTGCTGGCTCATGTTAAGTAATTGTCCACTTGGGCTCCAAGGTTCCCCTCACACTTACTGGTTTTGAGCCAGGTTTTGCCTAATCTGAACTTATACCTTTGGTTTTGCCTGCCTAGGTGTAAAAACTACACATTAAATTTAATGTGGTGGGATAGGCCCATTGTTGAAGTCTGTCAAGATCCTTTTGGATCCTGAGTTTGTTGGCTGTTGGCTATTCCTGCCATTTTAGTGTCATCTGCAAATTTCAGTTCCCCTTCTATTCCCTCATCTAAATCATTTATGAAGATATTGAAGAGTACCTAAGTACCTAAGACAGAACCAGTGGTACCCCACTGCTTACTTCCTTCCATATAGATGTGGTACCATTAAGGACTACTCATTGAATAAGGTTTGTCAGCCAATTACAAATCCATCTGGTGGTGTTGCCATCTATCCCACATTTTTCTAGTTTACCAACAAGTAGGTTGTGTCTACTTTGTCAAATGCCTTGCTGAAGTCTAAGTACACTCTGTCCACAGCATTTCGCTGGTCTACTAATTTTATCCCTTTGAATGAAATAAATTTGATTTGGCATGATCTGTTTTTAACAAACCCATCCTGGCTACTAGTCAAAACTTTATTTCTTTCTAGATGTTCACAGATCTGTTGTTATTGTTGTTGTTGTTGTTGTTGTTGTTGTTGTTGTTGTTGTTATTATTATTATTATTATTATTATTATTATTATTATTATTAGTTAATCTTTAGTGAGATTCACAGCCTTTGAGGCTGGTTAATAGCTCAGCAGTTCGAGTCCTAACCAAGGACCTAGGAACTGTTAAGGTATCGTCGGAGGATGTAAGCTGTTCCGAGTAAGGTGGTTTTTTGTAGAGTCAAAATGTTCAAGTCTGGCAATTTTAGAATTTCTAAATAGCGGGGTAGCCCTTTGGGTATTGCTCCAAGGGCTCCAATTACAATCGGGACAACACACAATTTCTTTTTCCACAGTTGCTCAACTTCAATTTGTAAGTCCCAGTACTTTGTGATTTTTTCTTGCTGCTTATCTTCAATTCGTGCATCACCAGGTATTGCAATGTCAATGAACCATACTTTTTTCTTTTCAACTATTGTTATGTCAGGTGTGTTGTGGACCAAGTGCCTGTCTGTCTGAATCCTAAAGTCCCACAAGATCTTGAGTTTCTCATTCTCTAAAACTTTCTCAATCTGATGTTCCCAGTGGTTTTTGCTGTACTCAAATCCAAACTTCTGGCACAATTTCCAGTGAATGATCTTAGCAACACGGTCATGGCGTTGTAGGTAGTCAGTTTGTGAAATTTTGCTGCACCCACTGATCAGGTGGTCGACTGTCTCATCTTTCTCATTGCATAGGAGGCATTTGCTGTTGGTGGTAACATGTTGAATTTTTGCCTTCATGCAGTTTGTGGCTAGGGCTTGTTCCTGAGCTGTCAAAATAAAGCTTTCTGTTTCTTTTTTCAGTACTCCTGATCTTAACCAGTTCCAAGTTAGTTTCTGGTCAGCTTTGCCTTCAATATTTTTCAAGTATTGGCCATGCAGAGCTTTGTGTTTCCAATTTTCAGCTCGCTGCTCAATTACTTCTTTCTTATATTCTGCTTTTGTTTTAGTTGTCTTTAAAAGGCCTCCTTTATTTACTTCCTTAATCATTGGTTCTTCACTTTTCTGGATGTAATCATTCAAGCTGCACTTTTCTTCTTCCACAGTCTGCTTTACTTGTAGGAGTCCTCGACCACCCTCTGCTCTTGGTAAATATAATCGGTCAATATCACTTTTAGGGTGCAAGGCATGATTCATG
The DNA here is from genome assembly GCF_059756535.1 of Pantherophis guttatus. Taxonomy (NCBI): domain Eukaryota; kingdom Metazoa; phylum Chordata; class Lepidosauria; order Squamata; family Colubridae; genus Pantherophis; species Pantherophis guttatus. The sequence continues at coordinate 70,504,569 of NC_142066.1, read as the reverse complement.
TCATAAGCTTCCTTGTTTTTCTGTCCAAATTGTCTAACTCCATCTGGGTCCAGTCAATTATTCCTGCAGAGTATCTAATCACAGGTATAGCCCAGGTATTTATGGCTTTTATGATGTTTCATCCACTCAATTTGGACATTAATATCTTACGAATTCGCCGAATGTACTTGGCTGAAGTTAATTCCTTGACTTTATTATGCATTAAATCAGAGGCTTCTAAAATCCCCAAGTACTTGTAGCCTTCTTCTGATTTTACTGCATCATCATCATCATCATCATCATCATCATCATCATCATCATTATTATTATTATTATTATTATTATTATTATTATTTACACAAAAATGACACTATAGACAGCAAACGAGATAACCATGCTGGATTTCATATCACAGATCACTAGTCAAACACTTCCCAAGCTTTTAGGACTGTGTGATGTATCAGTGGATTATGCGAGCAGATCCCAGTAAGGTGGCGTTCTGCAGCTGACCAATGGTGATCTTGTCAGCGCCAATTGTTTTTAAGTGTTTGCCTAGGTCTTTAGGCACAGCACCCAGTGTGCCGAGTACCACTGCACTGGTTTATGACAGAGTCTCAGTTGCTCCAGATGTTATTGGAGTATTTTCTGCTGCCACTGTGTTCCCATTTCACAATTTTTCCGTATTTCTTCAAGTTCGACTTCACTGAGCACTTTGTTCCGAGTGATGAATCGTCACTGATCAGCTAATCGTAATTCAGTTATCCTTGAGTCTGGGTATTCTTGTTTCCATAATTTGTACATCCTTTTTTGATAGCCTCGTTTTTCTGGTTCTGCTTTGTAGTAGCATTTCATTACTGTGCGGTTCTCTGACATGGTTATTTCTGCCGCTTCTGAGGTTGTTCAGCTTCCAGTAGCTCTGCAGGCCTGTGCCCTGGTTGTTCAGCTATGGTACCTGTGGCCTGTAGCCCACTTGTCGACGGATGCCCAGGTTCCCCAACACCCGATGTGGTCCTTGTTAACCCGGGCGACAACCAAGCCGGTATAGGCTTCGTTCGGTTGTGTTTCACTATGATTCATTGCATGGGTTGTTGGGTACACTCCTCAGTTCTGCTCCTCAGCTTAGACCTCTCTGACATGGTTGGACCTGCTGGTAGTTTACACTACCATCAATACAGCTCTCAGCTTCATTGGAGCAATTAAGCCCCCCGCCACGTCAAGGTGGCACCCTTGGGGTAGCCTGTTGAATGGCAGAATCAGAAATGGGGGGATGATGATGATGATGATGATGATGATGATTGTTTACTTTATTCATTAAACATGAAACTCAGTCAACTGAACATTCAAAAATGCATCACAAATACCATTGACTGGTGCTAATGTTGATATAGGTTGCTGCCAGCGTCCTAGGTATCAACTAAGTACCTTCTTAAGATGTACGATGATCCAAGTAGCACAGTTTTTGCAGTTCTGCTGGTGTTATTGCAGGAAGCTACAATTTGTTGATGTATCTTATAAAATCTTATATTTTCTTTGACTCTGGCATCTCCTGGTACTGTGATGTCAAGAAATTGTACGTTTAAATTTTCGACAACTGTGATATCTGGCATGTTGTGTTCCAAATGACAATCCATCTGTATTTGAAAGTGCCACAAGATCTTCACCTTCTCATTTTCTATAACTTTTTCCACTTTATGTTCCCATTACTTTTTGGTTACAGGTAAGTCATATTTTTTACATAATGACCAGTGGATTAATTTAGCAACTCGGTCGTGTCTAGCTTTGTAATCAGTTTGTACAATTATGCTGCATTCACATATTAAATGTGAAACAGTTTCGACTTTGTTGTTGCATAGTCGGCAGTTTGGATTGTCAGATTTTTGTATTTTTGCTTCCATAGCATTAGTTTGTAGTGTTTGTTCTTGAGCAGCGGTATTAAATCTTCTGTTTCTTTCTTAAGCCATGCCCATGTAAAGTTGTCATCACATTTTCCTTTAATGTTTTTCAAGTGCTGTCAATGCAAAGCTTTGGTTTTCCATCTATTTAATCTGTCATCCAGCTGTTTTTTCCTTATATTCTGCCTTTGTTTCTGTTATTTTTATAATGTTCTCCATCTTCACAACCTGCATCAATTTTTCTGTACTTTGCTTCACATAATCATTCAAACTTCATTTTTTCTTCTTCTACAGTTTGATGGATTTGCAATAGTCCTCTTTCCCCTATTTTTCTTGGCAGGTACAACTTGTTGATGCTACTTCTTGGATCTAAAGTGTGGTACATATTCAAAAGTTTGTGCGTTTTCCGGTCCAAGTTTTCCAGTTCAGCCAAAGTACAGTTAATGATTCTAGCTGAGTAAGGTATCACTGGAACAGCCCATGTATTAATGGCTTTAATTATGTTTCCAGCATTCAGCTTTGATTTTAATATTTTGCAGACCCTCCTGATGTATTCCTTTTGTCTTGACTCTTTGACTTTTCCATTCAAGATGTTATCTGCTTCCATTATGCCTAGGTATTTGTAACCATTATCCTTTGCTAATGCTTTTATTATGTTTCCATTTCCCTGTTCTATTCCTTCTATTTATTCCATTTTTCCTTGCTGCATGGATAATATAGCACATTTTTCAAGTCTGAAGTTCATTTTGATGTTGCTGCTGAACAGTTGAACTGTGTTGAGTATTGATTTAAGTTCAGTGAGGCTTTTCACATACATTTTTAAATCATCCATGTATAATAGATGGTTTATCGTGCCATGTTGGCTTGAGATTTGGTATCCCAGTTTTGTGTTTCATAGGATTGTCAGTGGAATTAATGCGGTTGAACAGTAGTGGTGAAAGTGAGTCCCCCTGGAAGATTCCTTATCTGATGTTGACTTCACCAATGTTCTCCCCATTTGCTGTTAGAACTGTTTTCTATTTTTGTATATTTGCTTTCAAAAATGTACAAATATTTTTGCTGATTCCAAAGTTTTCCAGACAGGTGTTAATCCAGCTGTGGGGTAATGAGTCAAATGCCTTCTTGTAATCAATCCATGCCATATTTAAATTTATTTTTCTTCGTTTTGCATTTTTTACTACCATTTTGTCAATGAGCAGCTAATCTTTTGTTCCTCTTGATTTTTTATAATTTCCTTTTTGTTCTACTGGATACAAACTGTTTTTCATCAGATGATTGAATACTGAATTTGCCAGTATTCTTGTAAAATGTTTGAATGTTGTTGGCAGACAAGTAATTGTGTGATAGTTGCTTGGTGCCCTTTTCTGGATCTTTCATTATCAAGTATGTTTGATCAGCTGTTAACCACTCTTCGCTTGTTGCATTTTGAACCATTTAATCAAATTGAGAGGCCATGTGATGATGGAGGCTGGTCAGGTGTTTTAGCCAGTATCGATGCAGTTCATCCAGGCCAGATGCACTCCAGTTCTTGATCTTCTTTGCTTGTTTTGCAACAATGTCAGTTGTTATTACAATATTTTCCATTTTTTTTCGTGTTGTTTGTTGTTAAATATCTTTGATCCAGGCGGTAGTTTTGTTATGTTCCACTGGGTTTTCCCAAAGTTCTTTCCAAAAGTTCAAAGTTTTTTCTTTACATAGGTGAACATTAGTTTGGACTCAATTTTCATCAAGGGACTGGTAGAAGAAGTATTGGTTTCTTCTGAACTGGATATTTTCACGATATTGTTTAATTCGTCCTTCATATCTTCCAATTTTCTTTGCTGTTGCTATTGCACGTTGTTTTAGTTCCTTCATGATTTCCAATATTGTTTTTTCTTCCAGATTGTATTTATTGTGTAAACTATTTTTCAGCTTTTTGTTATTTAGTTTTCCTTCTTTCAAGCACTTCAGATACTTCAGTACATCCCCTTGTAGTTTTTTTATTTTATTTTCAAGTTGAATTTTCCACTTTGGTTTTCCAGTAGGTTTCTTTTTTGGCAATTTTAACCCAGTTCTGCAGTTATAATGGCAGCTGTGCTATACATTAGTTGGTTACTTTCATGTGGTGTGCTGGATGGGATGGACATTAAAATGCTGTTCACGGCAGTTAGTAGATCTTTCACTCATTTGCTATGCACTTCGCAAATGGTAGATATTGTTGTTGTTGTTATTTTCCAGTATCTTCCCAGGTATTGATGTTAGGTTGATTGATCTATAGTTTCCTGGATCTATTTTTCTCCTTTTTTTGAAGATGGGACCCACATCATCTCTTTTCCAATCCTCTGGTAGTTTCCCGGTGCTCCAGGATTTTTTTTAAAGGTATGATACAATGGTTCTGAGATAACATCTGCCAACTCCTTCAGAACTCTAGGATATAATCCATCAGGTCTCAGTGATTTATATTCATCAAGATCATACAGGTATTCTCTTACCATTTTCTTGCTTATTTTAATTTTTATTTTTAGTCTGCCTTTTACAATTATGTAAAAGACAGACCATTTCAAAGGAAAGAATTTCCCAGGCTTGGATCTCTGAAAGTTCCCAAGAAAACATGCTGAGACTCTTTCAGAAAAGTTGTGAACCCTATGATGATTGAAGGGAAAAAAACCATTGCAAATTCCAATATCTTCCTCATTTTCTCTGTTAACAACTGAATCAGAATTCAACACTATTTTGTGCCACCATTTTTTCCCTAAAGCTCATGTTCGAAATGCTTATTTGGAAAGAAAATATATTCAAAATATATATTCATGTGGTATTTCATTTAAACCATTGAATTGTGGAAAAGCAACATGGAATTATTTTTGAAAATCCTTGAAAAGTTACTGAAATCATAATTAAATGTTTAGTTTAAAAAAAATGTAATAAACATTTTTAGTGATAGCCTATGTATGGATATATTAAAATTTGAAACATAAATCTCTAGATATTGAATCAGTTCTAAACATAAGGTGTGATTTAAGTGTTGATTAAATCTAACAAATGCTAATTTTCTTTCTCAATATCACAGTGTCAAAATTTCCATTAATTTTAGCAGCATATAAATAGATAAGTCAGTGTAGGTTCTTTTAGATTTTGTGTTCTCTCAAAGTAGATATATTTTTATCTTCTTAATCTATTTTTTTTCAAATAGTAATATGTTATTACTATTTTTAGTAATTAATCTCTGTGATTAATTTTTTTCAAATTATATAACCTCTAATTTACACATATGGATAGAATAACCTAAAATAAATTAGATAATTTATAATACATTGTTGGTCAGTTTTACATAAAGCCAAACATTTATATTTTTTTATTGATTTTCTACAAAGAATACTCTTGATTGTTTTCAGTTAATACCTATCTAATGTAGTGCTTAAGTTCTAAGTATCCCTCCCTTCTATCAAGTGTTTATGTACCACTCACAACAGCCAACAATTAGAATCTTTGCAAATTAAATTCATTTAAAATATATAGGGAGACTGTGTAATAAAAACCATCATTGCTAGAATCAAGCATCAAACAATATGTGCACCCTCTGTTTATTAAATGATTACCTAAATAATGGTTTTAATCAGTCAGAGAAAGGCTATCTGCAAAGATGCCAGACTAGCTTGTTGAGAGTGTGTTCCATAAATAGCATGGTATCACAGGGAAAACTTGCTTTTTATTCTTCTAGCCATCAATTTGTAACCACCACAGCTGTGTTACAGAGAAGGAGCACCTATTGAAATTTAGACTGCAACACTAGAAAAGTCTCATTAAAGTCTCAGCACTGAATAAATGTCTTCCATGTGCAATCTCAATTTACACAATAGCACATCCACCAAGATTTAGATGTTTAAAAAGGCAGTAAGTAGATTATTAGTTCTCCATATATCCCATCAGCTATTGGATCTGAAAGATCAAACATAGGGATAGATACACAGAAAGTAAACTACTAGCAAATGCATTATCAATACTGATTATGGGGACTTACTGAAGCATCACGTTTTCTAATTTGGTATAGCTTTCATGAGTCAACTCAAGCCTTAATTATGGCTTTAAAAGAGTATTTTTAAATACTGGAAGAGAATAAAAAAGTATATCCAGGACTAAAACTAAAATATAATTAGAATAAATCCTTAAAACAATGTGGGGGGGGAGGGGAAAGACTATATGTTCCACAAATAGAAGTGTGGTCATCATAAGGACTTAGTTAAATCTTCCATATTTAACCATTGTGTCCAGCTGCTGAGACTTTATTATCAACATTATAATGTGTTCCTTTTATCCTCTTGTGGACACTTTATTGAATGTAGTACCCTCATAACCCAACCTAGATATAGAAGCCATGCACAGGAGAGAGGATTTGCAACCTCAACATACCTCGAAAAGATGATAGAAGTCATTTCTGATAGTGATGGAGGGTAAAAGTTTATTTATGTTTAGAATCCTGATTAAGGAAAATATCCACAGGGATTAAAGTAGGATATTTCTGTAGATGTTCAATTTTTGTAAGATGGTATGATTTTTAACCAACTAAATATAGATTTCAGGGTCCCCCTCCCGCTCCCTTTCAGAAAGTCTTCTATTTTATTTTATTTTTTGTTTGCTTGTTTCCTACACAGTTCAACTTGAATTTAAAAGATAAGCAGGAGCCTTCCTCACCTTCCTGTTGGCTCCGCGCACGTCACAGACGCTCCTCCGTGAGTGCCCGATCCCCAGGATCGTAAAAGCTGCCAGAACAGTCAAAAACAGCTGTCTGGCGACTTGGAAACTATCTCCCTGGGCAAAGGGGAGAGAGGAGAGCTGACAGGTGGAGGTAGAGCTCCCCAAGCACCCTAGGAGAAATTCTGGGGCACGAAGGGCAAGAGCTCCCTAGAAGCCTGTCAATCTGCTCCGGACCTGGGACGATTCTGCTAATTAGCAGAGCAAGGCGCCGCGACCAATTCTGCAAACAACAACTGAGGGGATTTCCAACATCTTAAATTGCTGCAGGCGGAACAAGCCAGGAGAAGTCAGACTGCAAGTATCTAAACTTAACTCCATTGATCATTACCTCCTTCAGAAATAACAACTTAGTAAACTTGCAACAAGATGGCGATTGAGGCTTGAAAGGGCGTGGAAAGTGAAAGTTACAGAAAAGTTTCATTTCGCTGACAGCCTCTTGCTTGGGGAAAAATTTTGTACTGAGAGAAGGAGGATTTTAAGACATCAATTTAAGACTGGGAAAATTTTTGATTTTGTTGAAATCTTCTTTTTGGCTTCTGATTAAAATATAAAGATTAACTTAAACTGAAAAATGGCTTCAAAACCTGTAAAGACTGTTCCTATTAAAGGAACTGGGAGTGCTGGAAGCTCCCCAGCCCATATTTCTAAAACGCAAGCCTCTGTTCCCCCAACAGATCCACAGATTTTAACATTTTTTTTATTGAAAAGTTTTACAAAAAAGAAAGAATTCCCCCCCCGTTCCCCCTACCCTTTACCCCGCCTTCATCCCACCCTCCCCCCCGACTTCCCAGAGCAAAATACAAGGTATTTCATTTAGTCAAACATAGACTAGATTAATCTACTTATCCTCAAAGTACTACCTCCCCCACTGAAACCTTAACTCTACTACCGATAACCAAATACTTCTACTACTAAAAGTCATTCATAAGCTATTTGATATTTTCTTGTCTGATACTTATTTTGAATATAATCAATCCATCTTCTCCATTCTGATACGTATCTTTCTTGCGTGTGGTCCTTCAAGTACGCCAAGATTTTCGCCATTTCTGCTAGGTTTGTTACTTTCAATGTCCACTCTTCAATAGTAGGCAAAGAGTCTTTCTTCCAATATTGAGCTACCAGCAGCCTAGCTGCTGATATTAAGTTCAAAATCAATTTAGTCTCTGAAACTGTACAGTCTGTAGTTATACCCAATAGAAACAATTGAGGAGTAAATTTCAACCTTCTTTTCAAAATGTTCTGCATCACCCACCAAATTTTTATCCAAAATGCCTTGATTTTCTTGCAAGTCCACCATATATGATAATAGGTTGCATCATTACATTCACATCTCCAACATTTAGCTTGCAAATTCTAGTACATACATGATAATTTCTTAGGATCTAAGTGCCATCTATAAAACGTTTTATAAAAATTCTCTCTCAAATTTTGTGCTTGCGTAAATTTAACATTTCTGACCCAAATCTTTTCCCATGTTTCCATCATCACTGGTTCCTGAAAGTTTTGTGCCCATTTAATCATACAATCTTTAACCAATTCAGTTTCTGAGTCTATTTCCAATAATGCGTTATACAACCTTTTAATATGCATCTGACTTTGATCTCTAATCTGTTTCACCAAATTTTCCTCATTTTGCATAACCCCAATTTTTTGATCCTCCCTCCATCTAGTTTGGAGCTGACCATACTGAAACCAAGTAAAAATTATCCCTTCTTCTTTTAATTCCTCTAGAGATTTCAATTGCAACTTACCCCTTTCCAAAAGAAGAACTCTTTATAAGTAATCACCTCTATTCTTTGCTCTGTACTTATATTTTCTATTACATGTCTGGGGTTTGCCCATATAGGTATCTTGTAATTCAGCTTATATTGGTACTTTTTCCACACCCTCAACAATGCATTTCTAAGTATATGACCCTTAAACACTTTATCCCCTTTTTTTCATATAACAAGTAAGCATGCCATCCATATAACAAATCATAAGTTCTATATTTAACGTTCTTTCTTCAGTTAAGTTAAACCAGTCACTAATTTGTGATAAAGCTGCAGCTTCATAATACAATCTTAAATTAGGCATTTTAAGACCTCCTCTCTCACGTATATCCTATATAATTTTCAGTTTCACTCTTGGTTTCTTCCCAGCCCAAATAAAAGTATTAACCCCTTTCTGCCATTCCATCAGATTTCCATCTTTTTTAAGCACTGGTATCATTTGAAACAAAAATAAAAACCTAGGTAATACATTCATTTTTATTGCTGCTATCCTTCCCAGTAGTGATAGTTGTAACTTTTTCCATTTCTCCATTTCTTTCTGTACTTTTTGCCAAAGAATTTCATAATTGTTTTTATACAATTTCGTATTTGAGGCTGCAATATATACTCCTAGATACTTAACCTTTTTAACTACTTCAAAGCCCGTTATCCTCCCTAACTCTTCTCTTTGAGTTATAGATAAATTCTTAGTTATCATCTTTGTCTTGTGTAAATTTACTTTGAATCCAGATACTTTACCATATTCAGCTACCATATCCAACATATAGGGAGCCACTTCTATAGGTTGAGATAAAGTAAGAACCAGGTCGTCTGCAAACGCTCTTAATCTATAATCCTGCTGTCTAATTACAATTCCTTTTATTTTGTCAGAATCACGTATCTTATTCAGCAAGACGTCTAAAGTTAAAATAAACAACAATGGCGACAATGGACAACCCTGCCTCATACCTTTCTCAATTTTAAACACATCTGTTAAACCTCCGTTGATTATTATTTGTGCTGTTTGTTCCTGATATATTGCCCTAATTGAGTGTATGAAATACTCCCCAAAGTGCATTTTTTCTACTATTTTAAACAAAAATTGCCAGTTCAATTGATCAAATGCTTTCTCTGCATCCACAAATATAAACGCTGCAGGGACCTGATTATTTTTCTCCAAATATTCCAATAAGTTTATAATTTGCCTAACATTATATTTCATCTATCTCCCTTTTATAAAACCTGATTGGTCATTGTGAATAATTTGTTGCATAACTGGCATTAATCTATTCGATAGTATCTTAGCAAAAATTTTGTAATCCGTATTCAAAAGTGAAATTGGCCTAAAATTTTCAGGTTTGGTACAGTTTTGATCTTCCTTCGGAATCAATGAAACAAAAGCTGTTCTCCAAGAGGGTGGGACTCCTCCCCCTGATTGAATTTTACAAAATAGAGTTTTAAGCAGCTCTACCATTTCAAGCTGTAAGTTCTTATAATAAACAGCTGTTAGTCCATCAGTTCCTGGAGCTTTCCCTATTTTTAACTGCTTAATTGCCGCAACAATCTCGTCCGAAGTTATTGGTTGATTCAATCCTTCCCTCTGTTCCAATGTTAATTCCAAAATATTCCCTTCCTTTAGATATCTATCTATACCTTGTATTGAGTCATTAGCATATAGCTTTGTATAAAATTCCAAAAAAGCCTTTTTAATCAACTTCTGTTGGTAAACTTCCTTACCTCTATATTCTATCTTACTAATGACTCATGCTTTCTGTTTTTTCCTCAACATGCAGGCCAACCACCTACCTGGTTTATTGGAATTACAAAATGTATTATGTTTAGCATATTGTAAACTAGTTGCCACCTGATCAGCCATTAACATATTGAATTGCCCTCGTAGTATGTTTATTGTTTTACTTTCTTATCTCCTGGATTAGATATAAGTAATTGTTCTTTCTTTTTTATTTCTTCCTCTATCTCTTTACGCTTCTTCTGTTGTTTTGATCTATATTTATTATTCATATGTATTAAGATACCCCTCATATAAGCCTTACTAGCATCCCAAACCATTTCCATAGGAGTACCCTTATTCATGTTAATAACAAAAAATTCTCTCATCTGTTTTTTAAGCTCCTTTACATTTTCTTCATATCTGAATAAGTTTTCATTCAACCTCCAAGACCTCCTTTCTCCCCTCTCCTGTTCAAATTCAATCCAGATGGACTATGATCAGTTAAAGTTCTTGGAAATATCTTCGTCTTCTTCACCCTGGAAATAAAATCATTTGTAATTAGTATAAAATCAATCCTGGGGAAGGATTGATATCTATCAGAAAAAAAGGTAAAATCTTTTTCCTCCAGGTTACGTTGTTTCCAGATATCTCTCAATTCTATATCTTCCATCATATCAAAAAAAGATGTAGGTAGTTTTGCACGTGCTGAAATCTTTGATAAGCTTTTTTTATCTTTCTGCGTATCAATTACTCCATTCCAGTCACCCATTAGTATAAAAGATTTATAATCCCACTGTATTATTTTAGTATGTAAAAATTTATAAAACTTGTCTTGTTGCTGGTTAGGGGCATATATTCCGATAAGAAGCATTTTTCCAGACTGTGTCAATAACTCAATTGCAATATATCTTTCTTGATCATCTGCCTCAATTAAATTAACTGATAGTCCTTTCCTTACATATATGACTAATCCATTTTTCTTCTCTGGCGCTGATGCCACAAAGTTTGTACCTAATCTTGAGTTTATCAAATATTTTTGGTCTGATAATCTAATATGTGTTTCTTGTAAGCAAATAACATCGTTGTTAAATTGTTTCAAGTAGTGAAATACTTTCTTTCTTTTTTGTGGAGAGTTTAGGCCATTAACATTCCAAGATAGGAATTTCCACCTTACTCTTCGGCCTAGTTCCCCCCACTGCTTCTGTTTTTTGTACTACTTGAGATGAATCTTGAGATTGTTGCCCTTTTGGTTGTTGTTGTTGCAATTTATAGGTTGCTCAGGTCAGTCATTGTGTTTTCGGCTCTCCATTCTTAGGTGGTTCCAAAGTTGGGGGTAAACCCCCAAGATCCAAATCTTCTTCCATAATAATTCCTCCAGCTGCAGCTTCAGCGTAGGTTTGTATCTGTTTTCCATCTTTTCCTTGTTGTATCATCTCCATTTTCTTCCTCCCCCACCCCCGGTGAGAGTGGGTATCCAGCCTGTAGCACGTTTACATAAAAATCTTTTGCCTTCCAAACTGTGTTTAATCGATATCTTTCTCCTTTATAAGTCACTATTAGACCAGTTGGAACATCCCATCTATATCCCACCTGTTGATTTCTCAGCTCATTTACCAAAAAGCCAAAGTCTTTCCTGCTCCTCAACATCTTTGGAGGAATTTCTTTCAAAACCACCACCTCCTGCCCAGCCACCTGAACTTTATTATTGCAAGAAGCTTGTAAAATTTCATTTCTGATCCTCCTAGATGTGAAATAAATCACCACATCTCGTGGCAGCTGTCTTTGTTTTGCCAACCAGGAATTAACCCTGTAAATTTTGTCAATTTGAATTGCCACATCTTCTGGTTTTTCTTTAATTATCTCAGCCATAGCATCAGCACAAATGTCTTTTAAATTTTCTTTGCTATTTTCCTTCAGGCCTGTCAGTCTCAGAGCAAACTCCATTGATCTGTATTATAACATTACCAATTCATCATCCATTTTCTCTGTTCTAGTCATGACATCACCCATTTTGCTCTCCAGATTTAAATTGGCTTCATTAATTTCTTCAACTTTCCCATCAAGCTGGATAACAAGATTTGAGAGTCCTGATACAGCAAAAATGATATCATTTCTTATTTTATCATGCTCCTTTGCAACTGCTCCCTTGATCGAACCTATATCTTCTTCTATTTTCTTAAATTTCCCTTCAACAAGTAAAGTTAAATTGTTCATTGCTTCTCTCATTGCTATTGCTTGATTATTCATGGCTTCTTTCATAGCTTCCTTAAAATCATTAGGTGCTGCTTCTTGACTCTGGGTCTGGCTCTGTGAATCAGCCGGAAATTGTGCTTTCTGTGTCACCACTGACACAACTGGGGAGCCTCCCCCTCCTTTAGCAACTCCTAGTTTCATTTGCTTAGAAGCCATTTTTTTTCTTTTTTTCCTTCCCCCCCTCTTTTCTTTGAAAATGACAAAGTCTTTAATGATGTTAATTTAAAGTCTCTGAGTTGCCAGACAAAGTAGTTTTTTTCCCCTTGTTCTCTTCCCTCCGCACTCTCCATTCCCAGCAGTTAATAGGCAGCCAATCCACTCTCCCAGTGCAAAGTTCTCAAGCACTTTCGTTTCAGGCTTTCGCTTTCAAAGCCCTGACAAAGACGCCATCTTCCGCCTTCAGCTCAAGATTCAGATCGAAACAAAATAACTTTGGAGTTAAGCTCTGTATTTTTAAGGCTTGTTCTCTTGTTTTCCGCTCTGCCTGCGCTTGGGATCAATCAAACTCACGTTTTAAAAGCAGGAACAGATCGCAGCTTCTCACCCTGCTTTTGCAGGGGTGTCCTGGCTCCGGAGCTTCTTGGCGGGCTGCCTGAGGAGCTCACACCCTCCAAGCCTCTGGAAATGATCCAGAGGGCTTTCGGGGGGCTCTACTCTCGCCCACTGGCTCTCCTCTCCTTCTTTTCCCAAAGGAGAGTTTTTTCAGCCATTTGACAGCTGATTTGCGCTGTCAAAACAGCTTTTATGGAGACACAGGGCTGGCGGTCAAAAATGACCGTCCACGGAGCCTGCGGTGCCAACAGGAAGTCCAGATTTTAACATTTGAAATGCTACAAGAAGCCCTAAAAGTTACACAGGAAAAAATTGCTACGGTGATTAATGAAAAAAGTAATGAAACTAATGAAAAAATACAGACTGTTTCAGATGAGATTAGGGATGATATAATACTGGCATTTAAAGGTTTGGCAGGTAACATTGAAATTTTGGATGATAAGGTTGAAGAAATTAAGCAATTTATTGAAATTTTGGACAATAAATTAGGAGAGACTCAGAACAAAATTGAAAGGGCTGAAGCTGATGTCACAATGATCCAATACAGGGATATGGAATTTGCTCTAAGAATAAGAGGAGTGAACGAGAACAAACAAGAGAATTTGAAAGAGATGATGTCAGAGGCATTGGCACAGATGTTGGGAGAGCAGAAAGTGGAGTTAGGCTGGCAGATTGACAAGATATATCACGTTAATTCGTGGGTGGCCAGACAGAAACATTTACCAAGAGACATTGTAATATACTTTACCACAAGGAGATTACATAATGAAATTTTACAGGCTACCTTTAAAAAGAAGCTTCAAGTGGAAGGCCAGGAGGTGATGACAATGAAAGAAATCCCCCCCAAAATGTTTAGAGCCAGAAGGGAATATGTCTTCCTGGTGGATGAACTGAGAAAATGCCAAATACAGTATAGATGGGAAGTGCCAGCCGGCCTAGTGGTGAACTATTCGGGGGAGAGATACCAGCTTAATACAGTATGGAAAGCAAGAGATTTTCATGCCAACATGTTAAAGGCTGGGCCACCAAAATCACCAGAAGTTAAAAGAAAAAAGGAAGTAATGGAAGGAGAGAGAGAAGAGCTGATGACAGTAGTCCAGGGGGGAGCTTCGACCAGTCAAGAAGATTTGCTACAAATCCAGATTGCTGATTTAATTGATATACCAGAAGAACCAAAGGATCAAAGACAGACCAGAGCAGCAACAGCTAAATGCAAGGAAGAATTAAGACAGCAACAACTCCAGATGGCAACTCAAGAAACTACAAAAACAGAAGCAGTGGGAGGAGCTAGACCTAAAAGTCAAATAAGGCAAGACCATCAGCAAATGCTCCAAATGCTTCAGAGGCCCAAACATGGGAACTAGATTTTTAACCTGGAATGTTAATGGTTTGAATGAAGAAGAGATTAGAAAACAAGAACGAGCTTTGATAGTTAATCCAACAGATAAGAAAATTAAAGAGGCAATTAATTTACTGAAAGGTCAATTTAATATGTTAATAGCAGACCAAGTGGCAACCAATTTACAATATGCTAAACATAATACTTTTTGTAATGCCAATAAACCTGGCAGATGGTTAGCATATTTGTTAAGGAAAAAGCAGAAATCAAGGACTATAGAGAAAATAAAATACAAGGGTAAAGAGGTTTATGAGCAAGAATTGATTAAAAAATCTTTTTTAGAGTTTTACTCAAGGCTGTATACTGGTGAAAAAATTCAAGATATAGATATAAATAAATATCTGCAGAAAGAGAACATTTATGTAACTTCAAAAGAGCAGAGGGATAGTTTAAATCAATTGATAACTTCCGAGGAAATTTTGTTTGCAATTAAGCAGTTGAAAGTGGATAAAGCTCCTGGGACGGATGGTTTGACAGCTGTTTATTATAAAAGTTTACAGGAGGAAATGGTGGAACCACTGAAGGAATTATTTAACAATATACAACAGGGAGGAGAGGTACCTCCAACTTGGAAGACAGTTTTTATTTCTTTGATCCCAAAAGAGGGTCAAGATCATACAGATCCAAAAAACTACAGGCCGATTTCACTTTTAAATACAGATTATAAAATTTTTGCTAAAATATTAGCAAATAGATTAATGACAGTTATGCAGCAAATGATTCAACATGATCAAACTGGTTTTATAAATGGTAGACAAATGAAAAGTAATGTAAGGCAAATTGTTAACTTACTAGAGTATTTGGGGAGGAACAACCAGGTACCCGCAGTGCTAGTATTTTTGGATGCTGAGAAAGCCTTTGATAGATTGAATTGGCATTTTCTATTGAAATTAACAGAAAGGATGCAACTTGGAGAATATTTTATACAATCTATTAAGGCAATATATCAGAAACCAACAGCGCAAATAATAATCAATGGTGGTTTAACAGATATTTTTAATATAGAAAAAGGAACAAGGCAAGGTTGTCTCCATTGTTGTTTATTTTGACGCTGGAAATTTTACTGAGTAAAATACATGGGACAGATACAATAAAGGGAATTAAAATCAGACAGCATGAGTACAAGTTATGAGCATTTGCGGATGACCTGGTTGTTACCTTAGCCCAACCAGCACAATCGATTACAGCCTTGATGGATATAATTAACCCATATGGACAAGTATCTGGTTTTAAAATAAATACAGCTAAAACAAAGATAATAGCTAAAAATATGACTAGAAGCCAAAAAGAAGAGATAGAAAGGGTAAGAGGATTTGAGATAGTAAAGAAGGTTAAATATTTAGGGGTTTATATTATGACCACAAAAATGAAACTATATCAGCAGAATTATGAACCGTTGTGGCAAAAAATACAGAAAGAGATGGAAAAGTGGAAAAAATTACAATTGTCTTTGCTGGGAAGGATAGCGGCAGTAAAAATGAATGTCTTACCAAGGTTTTTATTTTTTTTTTCAAATGATACCTATACTTAAAAAAGATGAAAATTTGAAGGAATGGCAGAAGGGCATAAATAAGTTTGTGTGGGCAGGAAAGAAACTAAGAGTAAATCAAAAGATAATGCAAGATACATGAGAAAGAGGAGGTCTTAAAATGCCCAATTTAAGATTGTATTACGAAGCCGCTGCCCTCTCAGCAGTTACTGATTGGATAAATTTAATGGAGGAAAGGATATTAAACATTGAAGGATATGGTCTGGTCTACGGCTGGCATGCTTATTTATTGTATGATAAGAAAGTAGATAAGACTTTTAAAAGTCATATATTAAGGAATGCTTTATTGCATGTGTGGAAGAAGTATCAATACAAATTAAATGATAAGTTACCAATATAGGCAGTACCCAGACATGCGATAGAGAATATAAATGTGGAGCAAAAACAAGATAAGATTACATATAAGGAACTCCTTTATAAAGAAGGAGTTAGACTATAGCTAAAATCTATGGAACAATTAAGAGAAGAAGGAATAATTAGAACTTGGTTTCAGTATGGACAGCTGCAGGCCAGATGGGGGGAAGATCAGAAAATTGGTATTTTGCAACAGGATGAGAATTTGATAAACAAATAAGAGACAAAAGTCAAATGCATATAAAAAGGTTGTATAATGTATGAGTGGAAATAGATTCAGAAACAGAGCTAGTCAAGGATTGTATGATAAAATGGGCACAAAATATAGGAAACCAATAATGATAGAAACATGGGAAAAGATATGGGTTAGAAATGTAAGATTTACACAAGCCCAAAATTTAAGAGAGAACTTTTATAAAATATTTTATACATGGCATTTAGATCCAAAAAACCTAGCCTGTATATATCCAAATATACAACC
The DNA here is from genome assembly GCF_059756535.1 of Pantherophis guttatus. NCBI lineage: Eukaryota > Metazoa > Chordata > Lepidosauria > Squamata > Colubridae > Pantherophis > Pantherophis guttatus. The sequence continues at coordinate 70,487,893 of NC_142066.1, read as the reverse complement.
TAAATGTTGGCGATGTGAGTGTGAAGATGCTACGTGTTTTCATATATGATGGACATGTAAAAAAATTAAGGCTTTTTGGATAAAAATATGGTGGATTATTCAAAATATTTTAAAGAAAAAGATCAAATTTACACCACAGTTTTTTTTGTTGAGAATAGTTACGGATTGTACTGTGACAGAGACTAAGTTGGTTTTAAACTTAATAACAGCAGCCAGGTTACTGGTGGCACAGTATTGGAAGAAAGAAGATCCACCTACTATTGAGGAATGGACACTAAAAGTTGCGCATTTGGCAGAGATAGCGAAAATTTCATCATATCTTAAAGATCACTCAAACGAAAAATATATATCGGAATGGAGAATATGGATTGACTATATTCAAAACAAGTATCAGACTAAGAAGTTTCATATAGCTTATGAATGAAATACTTTTAATCTTTAGTTTATGTTTAGAGTGTTTTGAGTTATAAGGAGTTAAAGACCTAGGGAGAATATGAAGCCAACAAATTGTTAGCATATTTTAGTTTTATGTTTGTGAATGCTATACCCTGTGCTTGTTCTGGGAAGTCTAGGGAGGGGGGTGGGGGGAGAAGGGGGAGGGGGAAAGGGTGGGTGGGTGGGTGGGCAAGGGGGGGAGAAAATGTTTGTATCTTCTATAAAACTTTTCAATAAAAAAAAATAAAAAAAATAAAAGATAAGCAGAAGAAATATAAATTCTACCCAGCAGGCTGAAAAAAAAATGCCAAGACGGTAAAGATGTCTTTGCCTGAATCAGAATTTTTCGTTTTAAAATGATTTCAAGGTTACTTTCATTCCAGTGCATTTAGTTCATTTTTATTTTATTATCTCTCATCCATAGAACTAATAAAAACACATATGGGGATTAGTTTTTAAATAGTCTTACAGAAAAGTAATATGCACTTCATTAAAGATAAATTCAAATTCTCTCAGCAGTTATGGCAAACTCTTCTGAGAAACATGTATTTTTGTGGCAGGGAGGATAATGAAAAGCACTCCTCCATGACCAGTGGTTGTCATACTGAAATATTGCCATCTTAAGAGTGATCAATTGCAAAATATGAGTTTTATGCACCAGTTTTCACATTGTGAAATCCACTATTCTACATCTACCTTCGAAATACAATCTGGTAGTGATTTAAATAAGAAGCTCACTTTATTTTTACAAAGATACAAATACACATGCATAGAGAACAAAAAGAGAAAAGACACAAATTTATACATATATATGAATATTCAGAAGTCATGTATTAAATGAGGAATGAAGTGTTTAGATGTATATGTATATGTATATGTATTATGTATATGTATATGTATATGTGCCAGGACTTTATTAACGTCCATTTACATAAGCTTAGTTTTTTCATAGTTTGTGACACAAGTAATATGACTGCCATAAACCTACAAACATATAGTTAATACAGAGTGGATGCCAGCAGAAGAATGACAATCAGCATATGTTTATGCTGAGGAATGACAAGAAAAAGACTATAATTGTAAAAAGGAATTTTTAAAATTGCAAGAAAATCTTAAATCAATTTGTAGATAACATCAGTAACATGAGGAGGGAGCTAGATGGCATCTAACAGAATAACAGCTTCCTGGTCACATGGTTATTAAGAGTGGTTAACGATTGGAAGTAATAAACTTGATAATTATTGGATTGATTAGAGATATTTTAATACTATATGTGAGATAGATTTTTATCTTGGACTCTGAACAGAAACAAGGTCAGTTGTTATATGGAAGACTTTTATACATGTTATACATTTACCAGCTGCTGTCCTAATATTTAGGACTCCATTTATTTATTTCTATTTTTATTTTTTTTTTAAAAAAAGTTAAAATACATAACTCCAAAAATCTTTAACAGAAACAAAAGAAAATCCATTAATACATATACACATATTATCCTGTCTTCTTGAATACTAATACATAAATTACAATATTAGTTTCTCTTCCCTTGCAAAACAAGCCCAATTTTATTTGCAGATTATTAAATTGTCATTTATCTACTATGTTAATGACAAAATAGTTAACATATAAAACAATAATAAAAAGCAAGATTAAAATTTCAAAACAGCAGCAAACGGCTTAACAAATGGCTATTATAATCAACTCATAGAAAATTTACCATGGCTTTTTTTTTTTTTAATCCAAATTGTCCCAATAGTTAACACTGATTTTTACTGGAAAAATATCCACATTTGTTACTTATCAATTGTTGTCTGGTTAAATATAATAAAACAATTCTCTAAAGAGTTCAAATGAAGCTGTTTTCCAGTTAAGTATGATTAATCCATTCCCCAATACAATTAATTCTCTTAGGGAAAACCAATTTATCACTTCTCTGCTTTTTTGCTGTTGTAAAAGAATGAAGGCTTGATTTTCAGGAATCTATTCGGTTAGTTCTAAGTTTGTAAGATCCATATATCTTTTAATTCCGACTAAATCTTCTACTTTCAAATCTGATTTTTGTGAATCTGATTTATATACAATTATTTATATCTAAATAGTTTTCACAATATTATTGTTTCATCAAACTTCTTTTTAAAAAGCTTTCAATTAGAGATTGGGTGTTATCAAATGCTTTTTTCCCCTAGATATTAGCCCAGTTTGCTTGTCTGTAATCTGATACATTGTTGTTCTATGTAACTTAGCAACAGTAGATAAGAGAACACAAAAATAGAGAACATTGAAGTAATATTCCTCAGAGTTAAAAAAAAATAAATAGAAATAGGTAAGGTATTTTCAGAATATTTTGATCCAAAATTAAAAGAAAAATTTAAAAAATAAGCTCTGAACATTTGCAAACTGATAAAATGCAAAATTCCTGTAGTGAGAGTCCAATATAGATATAAACCAAGTAAAAACCCTTTCACCACCCAGGAATATGCCATGATTTCCTTACAGAAAAGCAAAAGTTATTCAAAATAACAACATAAATTGAAAAGGGAAAAAAATACAGATGAGATCCAGTAGGGAGTAAAAATAGATCCGCATTCAACCAGCCAGTCAACTTTTAAAGACAAAGTGCAGGCATGCTTAAGAAAATGAACTGTTGAGAGGAAAGATGGATGACTGGTGACTGTCCAACTGCTCCCAGAGATTTCTCTTTACGGTGGGGTCTGCCATTCCTAAGTGCTCTCATTAAAATCCAGGGAGCAGGATTGCCAAAGAACCAGCTTTGGCAACAGATTGTGGGCAGAAGAAAAAAAAAGTTCCTACATTTGGAACTTTTAGGAACTTTTGTAGGAACTTTTGAATGCTATACCCTATGCTCGTTCTGGGAAGTCTAGGGAGGGGGATGGGGGGAGGGAGGGGAAGGGAGGGTGGGAAGGGGAGGGGGGTTGAGGGGGGAAGGGGGGTGAAAATGTTTGTACTTTTCATAAAACTTTTCAATAAAAAAAAAAGTTCCTACATTTCAGCAACCATCTTGGTGACTTTAGTACTCCATTTGTCCATTTGTATCTATCCCTGTAATTTCCTCCAGAGTTGTCATCATGAAATAGAATCAAAGGTCAAACTTTGTTAAGGCTACATAGAAGGCACTTTTGTGTTAACTAATATTTCTCAGCTAAGTAACATTGCATGTACGGTACAGCGATCCATTATGGAATGTTGAAACCTGAAGGTGACTTGGGTCTGAATCAAAAGGTTTTCAGATTTTTGTATATATAGAGCTAATGTATAATTTACTGACTGAAGATAAAAAGATAATTAGTTGAAAAATTTCAGGATCACATTTTTCACATTTTCTTTAATTTAATTTAATTTAATTAATTCAATTTATATGCTGCCCCTCTGAAGACTCAGGGCGGCTCACAATACATTTTAAAAAATAATTATAAAAAAACATTTAAAAAATTAAAAACATTAAAAACTCATTCATGTCATTCATGGCTGGATCTCGTCTGATCACAAGAGCGAGATCAATGCCCCAGGCCTGCCGGAAAAGCCAGGTCTTCACTGCTTTTTGGAAGGCCAAGAGGGTGGGGATGGTCCAAACCTCAGGAGGTAACTGGTTCCAGAGAGCTGGGGCAACCACAGAGAAGGCCCTCCCCCATGGGCCCACCAGCCAGCATTGTTTAGCTGACAGGACCCGGAGGAGACCAACTCTGTGGGATCTTACCGGTCACTGGGAGCTATGCGGCAGAAGGCGGTCTCGAAGATAACCTGGCCCTGAGCCATGTAGGGCTTTAAAGGTAATAACCAACACCTTGAATTGTGGCTGGAGACCAATAGGGAGCCAGTGCAGCTTGCGGAGAATTTTTGTAATGTGGGTGTATCTAGATGCACCCACAACAGCTCGCGGGGCTGTGTTCTGGACCAACTGTAGCCTCCGAACACTTTTCAAGGGTAGCCCCATTAGAGCGCATTGCAATAATCTAACCGTGAGGTGACAAGGCATGAGTGACTGTGAGGAGAGCCTCCCGATCCAAGTAGGGTCGCAATTGATGCACCAGACCTTTGTGAAAAGGTCCCCCTAGCCACAGGTGTCAGATGTTGCTCTAATCTTAGCTGTGAGTCTAGGAGGACACCCAAATTGCGAGCCCATGCTGAGGGGGACAATTTCTCCCCCCCCCGAACCAAGGATGGACAATCAACATAGTCTTTAGGAGGCAATACCCAGAGCCATTCCGTCTTGTCTGGGTTAAGTCTGAGCCTGTTGACTCCCATCCAGACCCTCACAGCCTCCAGGCAGCGGCATATTTACGGGACCGCCTGCTACCACCAATAGCCTCCCACCGGCCAGTACGCTCCCATAGAGAGGGGCTGCTCCGGGTGCCGTTGGCCAAACAATGTCGGCTGTCGGCCCCTAGGGGGAGAGCCTTCTCTGTGGGGGCACCTACGATCTGGAACGAGCTCCCCCCGGAGATACGGAGGAGCCCGGATCTGCGCACTTTCCGCCGCGCGCTTAAGACTCTTCTATTCCATCAAGCTGGCCTGTCCTAAATTTTCCCCCTTTTTAAATGTGGAAATTTTAAATTTGTTTTAATTATAGGGTCATAGGTAAGGCGTTTTAAATTGGGGAGCCATTTTGGATTTAATTCTGTTTTAAACGTATTTTAATATTTATATTGTATGTTTTTAATCTTGGCTGTTCACCGCCCCAAGTCCTTCGGGAGAGGGGGCGGTATAAAAATCTAATAAATAAATAAATAAAATAAATAAATATCACATCCACCACATCACTGAATTGACGCGGGGTAGAGATATACAGCTGGGTATCATCCACATATTGCTGATACCTCACCCTGTGTCATTGGATGATCTCATCCAGTGGCTTCATGTAGATGTTAAATAGGAGGGGAGAGAGAATCGAGACCTGAGGCACCCCACAGACGAGAGACCTAGGGGTCAACCTCTGTCCTCCTACCAACACCGACTGTGACCGACCAGAGAGATAGGAGGAGAACCACCATAGCATGGTGCCTCCCACTCCCAGATCCCTTAGTCGTCCCAGAAGGATACCATGATCAATGGTATCGAAAGCCGCTGAGCTGTCAAGTAGCACCAAGTTGGAGGAATGACCCCCATCTCGGGCTCACCAGAGATCATCCATCAGCGTGACCAAAGCAGTTTCCGTGCTATAGCCAGGCTGAAGCCAGACTGAAAAAGGTCTAGATAATCCATTTCCTCCAATGATCGCAGGAGCTGAAATGCCACCACTTTCTCTACAACCTTTCCCACAAAGGGTAGGTTGGATACTGGACAAAAGTTATTTAATTCTGCTGGATCCAGGGAAGGCTTCTTGAGGAGGGGCCTTACAACCGCTTCCTTTAATGGTTGCGGGAAGGCCCCTTCCCAAAGGACATGTTAACTAAAGCCTGGAGCCAGCCTCGTGTCACCTCCCTGCTGGCCAAAACCAGCCAGGAGGGGCACGGGTCCAACAAACAAGTGGAGGAACTCATCGCTCCTACAGCCTTGTCCACTTCCTCAGGAGTCACAGGCTCAAACTCATCCCACACAATGAGACGAAGACCTGATCCCGTCATCTCGGTCGGAATTGCCCAATCAAATCCAGGTCCATCCGAATCTGAGTGACTTTATCCGACAGAAACTGCCCAAACTCATCAGCTCTACCCTGCAAGGGCTCTTCCACTCCCCCTACATTAAGGAGGGAGTGAGTCACCCTAAATAGGGCGGCTGGGCACGAATCAACAGATGCAATAAGTGCAGAAAAATGCGAGCATTTTGCTGCCTGTATCGCCACTAAATAAGTTCTAATAAAGGCTCTTAAGAGTGTTCGGTCAGATTCGGAGTTACTGGTCCTCCAGCATCACTCTAGACATCTCTTCTGGCGCTTCATCTCCCGTAGCTCCTTGGTAAACCAGGAAGCTTTCCTGGATCCACCGCCATGGAGAGGTTGCAAAGGCGCAATCCGGTCCAGTGCCACAGATGCCGCCCTATTCCAGGCAGCCACCAGGGACTCAGTCAGACTGTGGACAAGGGAGTCAGGTATCTCCCCAAACTCCTTCTGGAACCCTTCAGGGTCCATTAGGCGCCTGGGGCGGAACCACTTAATCGGCTCCGCCTCCCTGCAATGGAGGAGTAGCGCCCTGAAGTCTAACCTAATCTGACCACGACAAGGGAGAAGCATCTATACCCCTTAATTCCAGATCATATCTCCACTGCCCCGAGAGAAACACTAGGTCAAGTGTGTGTCCCGCCTCTATGAGTCGGACCCTGAACTACTTGGGTCAGGTCCATGGTTGTCATGGAAGCCATGAACTCCTGAGCCACATCTGAGGATTCGCCAAATGATGGCAAATTGAAGTCCCCCAGTACCATAAGCCTGGGGAACTCCACCGCCAGCCCGGCTACTGCCTCTAGCAGTAAATTGGGAAATTGAAACAAAATGAAGCCATTCTTTACAATCATGAGGAATTATTTATGGTTGTGAAGTTGGTAGCATTGATATTGTTTGCAGCTTTAAGAGTGCTGCTTAAAGTAATTAGGTAATTACTTTTACCTAACTGCAAAAATAGAACCCCTTGATAAAAATTAGTTCTTTCCTCTTGAGCGATATTAATATTAAATATTAATTCATGCATTAAAGTTTGTTCTTTAAAATTGCTGCATGCTAACAATAACTTTTTATCTGTCTAATGTACATACATTTATGACATAAACATAAACAGAAAAGTATTTTGTTAAAATAGTGCATAACCAATAGTTATTTTGAAGACTTTTTTCACTTTTCAGAGATTCCTTTGACTGGAAAAGTAAGATACAAAAGTGAAACTTAATGTTAATATTCTCCCATGAACAATTTTCTTCCTCTATGTAGCTTTTTTAGACTTTACTGTTTCTATTTTTAGCAGACTGGTTACATAGGTACTACTTGCTCCCAAAAATAAATGTATAAATCACATATTTAAAATATTAGAAAGCTTTCGTTCTGGACAAATTTTGTAGTGGTGCATTCTGATGTTTGTGTAGTATACACCAAACAACATTCTATTGCAGCTTGGCCCATTCTTTATGAATATCTTTTATAGATCTGCTAGATGGTGAGTTATGTGACTGTTCATGTGTATCAAATCCTTGCAAATCAACTGATTTCAACAAAGATCTTTAAAATGTTTCTGTCAAATTAACCAGCACTTATCTAAGCTAAGGATTATCCTCAGTTTTATGCTTTTCTGATCTGAAAAATGTGAGGTGGCAAACAAATTTATTTAAATATATTCTGTTAAAATAAAATCTCGTAACTTCAAAGAGATTTGTATGTCTTTGAAATTTTAGTACTTCAGAGATGTAGCAAGATGTACCTTCAAAGCTAGAAACCTATGAGAATATTTTTTACTGCTCATCTCCATCTATTGTTTACCCAACAAATCCTGTTTATTTCTTTGTAATTATTGCATAAGCCTTTACAGCTTGGGATTCTTAGGAGAACTCTAAATGAGAGGTCATTGAGGGTTCAATGCAGTGGTGGGATTCAAATAATTTAACAACTGGTTCTCTGCCCTAATGACCAGTTGGATAGGTGTGGCTGGATGGTCATGTGACTGAATGGGCATGGCCAACTCAATGACACTCACATTGGGGAAGCAATTCCCTGCATTTAATTCATTCCTCGATTTCCAAGAACAAAGATTAAGTGGCTTCTTCCCAATGAAACCTCTAGAGAACTTTGTTTTTACTGCATTTGCAGTTGTGTTCCTAAAAAATAAATATGGGCAAGAGCTTCAGAGCAAAACCGAGACCATTAACCTCAATAGCAACTGTTGGATATTTAGACATGGGAGCTTTTACAAACCTTTTAATGCTTACATCAACCATTCTTTTATCTGCTCATTTATCATGGAAACAAACCTGAGCTTTACTGATGCTTGTATTTAGTTCTGGTTATCCTTATTACTCCATGATTTTTAAGTTTAAAAATAGTTTAATTGAATGTAGATATTGTTCTGCTACCAAATATTAATAGTTTTATTAAATCATGATCAGTATATACTTTTCTGAAAGTTATACTGAATATATAAAGGCTTAGAAATATACTTGGGATTACAGAGCATAAGTAACTTAGTTATATTTATAACTCATTGTAATATTTAAAGTTCTGGATAGTATTTATACTATTTATTTATTTATTCAATTTATAAAGCTGCCCAAGTCAACATTATCTCTGGGTGCTTTATGGCTAAAGAATCTAAAATATTCTGACTAAAAATTAAGAAAATAAATAGAAGAATGGATCTAAACATGACAGGGAAAACTATGTAACTTAGTCAAGGAGAACAATGCATGTCAGATGACACAGTATTAAACTATCCAAAGCTTGGGGGTGAGGATTGTTATGTCAGAGACTTCTGAATCTTCAGAATGGAAGATGTAACCAAATGGAAGATATCACAAAAGAAAGTGCACTTCCTAACTCCCTCAGATGACTTTACTTATTAGAGACGGTGCAAAGGACACCTGCTCTGTCAGATTTCAATATATATATATATATATTCTGTCACGAAGAGTGTTGGAATACATGTTAGAAAATATTTTATATTGCAATAACCACAGCATTATTCAGCCAGTAGATGGCAGCATTTTGTTTGCATCTATGGTTATAAAATATGGTTCCTTTACGTTCTGAGGAGAGTTTCCTATGACAGTTGAAACTGTTAAGCAACAAGGCCCATGGTGACTGTACACTGTACACTTTATTTGATCTGTATGGCTATATAACAATTCTCTGCTACCATTTCTGTTGAATACTTAAAAAAGGAGTGAAGCCGAAGAATATAGGCTTCATTCAGGTCTACCATCTAGGTGGGAAAAATAGTTTATTCTGATTGGCTAAACCGTCTGACAGCTCCCTATAAAAGGGCAAGCTATCAGACAAACAGTTGCTGGGTTATTGCTTGTTATAATAAAGAGTTGAAGTCAAAGATCTGTTTCTGTCTCTTCAATTTATTTATTTTATTTTATTTATTTTATTCGATTTCTATACCGCCCTACTCCCGAAGGACTCAGGGCGATGCACAGCCAAACAATAAAACACATCCATACAAAATTTAAAAGTAGAATAAAATCAAATTAAATAATTTTGGCTCCGACAAATTTAAAACCCCGAACTATTTAAAACCAATTTTAAAATTGAATGTATAAAATACTAAAAGATATTTAAAAATTAAAAATCTTTTATGAAAGAGGGAGAAAATTAGGCCAGGCCCGCCTGGTGAAATAATAAGGTCTTTAAAGCGCGGCGGAAGGTGCGCAGATCCGGGATCCTCCGTATCTCTGGGGGGAGCTCGTTCCAGATAGTAGGTGCCCCCACAGAGAAGGCTCTCTCCCTGGGGGTCACCAGTTGACATTGTTTGGCCGATGGCACCCAGAGGAGCCCCTCTCTATGGGAGCGTACCGGCCGGTGGGAGGCTATTGGTGGTAGTAGGTGGTCCCGCAAGTACCCAGGTCCTAAGCCATGGAGCGCTTTAAAGGTGGTAACCAAAACCCTGAAGCGCACCTGGAAGACCACAGGACCCAGTGCAGCTCGCGCAGGAGAGGTGTTACATGGGAACACCTTGAATTGTGGCTGGAGACCAATAGGGAGCCAGTGCAGCTTGCGGAGAATTTTTGTAATGTGGGTGTATCTAGATGCACCCACAACAGCTCGCGGGGCTGTGTTCTGGACCAACTGTAGCCTCCGAACACTTTTCAAGGGTAGCCCCATTAGAGCGCATTGCAATAATCTAACCGTGAGGTGACAAGGCATGAGTGACTGTGAGGAGAGCCTCCCGATCCAAGTAGGGTCGCAATTGATGCACCAGACCTTTGTGAAAAGGTCCCCCTAGCCACAGGTGTCAGATGTTGCTCTAATCTTAGCTGTGAGTCTAGGAGGACACCCAAATTGCGAGCCCATGCTGAGGGGGACAATTTCTCCCCCCCCCGAACCAAGGATGGACAATCAACATAGTCTTTAGGAGGCAATACCCAGAGCCATTCCGTCTTGTCTGGGTTAAGTCTGAGCCTGTTGACTCCCATCCAGACCCTCACAGCCTCCAGGCAGCGGCATATTTACGGGACCGCCTGCTACCACCAATAGCCTCCCACCGGCCAGTACGCTCCCATAGAGAGGGGCTGCTCCGGGTGCCGTTGGCCAAACAATGTCGGCTGTCGGCCCCTAGGGGGAGAGCCTTCTCTGTGGGGGCACCTACGATCTGGAACGAGCTCCCCCCGGAGATACGGAGGAGCCCGGATCTGCGCACTTTCCGCCGCGCGCTTAAGACTCTTCTATTCCATCAAGCTGGCCTGTCCTAAATTTTCCCCCTTTTTAAATGTGGAAATTTTAAATTTGTTTTAATTATAGGGTCATAGGTAAGGCGTTTTAAATTGGGGAGCCATTTTGGATTTAATTCTGTTTTAAACGTATTTTAATATTTATATTGTATGTTTTTAATCTTGGCTGTTCACCGCCCCAAGTCCTTCGGGAGAGGGGGCGGTATAAAAATCTAATAAATAAATAAATAAAATAAATAAATATCACATCCACCACATCACTGAATTGACGCGGGGTAGAGATATACAGCTGGGTATCATCCACATATTGCTGATACCTCACCCTGTGTCATTGGATGATCTCATCCAGTGGCTTCATGTAGATGTTAAATAGGAGGGGAGAGAGAATCGAGACCTGAGGCACCCCACAGACGAGAGACCTAGGGGTCAACCTCTGTCCTCCTACCAACACCGACTGTGACCGACCAGAGAGATAGGAGGAGAACCACCATAGCATGGTGCCTCCCACTCCCAGATCCCTTAGTCGTCCCAGAAGGATACCATGATCAATGGTATCGAAAGCCGCTGAGCTGTCAAGTAGCACCAAGTTGGAGGAATGACCCCCATCTCGGGCTCACCAGAGATCATCCATCAGCGTGACCAAAGCAGTTTCCGTGCTATAGCCAGGCTGAAGCCAGACTGAAAAAGGTCTAGATAATCCATTTCCTCCAATGATCGCAGGAGCTGAAATGCCACCACTTTCTCTACAACCTTTCCCACAAAGGGTAGGTTGGATACTGGACAAAAGTTATTTAATTCTGCTGGATCCAGGGAAGGCTTCTTGAGGAGGGGCCTTACAACCGCTTCCTTTAATGGTTGCGGGAAGGCCCCTTCCCAAAGGACATGTTAACTAAAGCCTGGAGCCAGCCTCGTGTCACCTCCCTGCTGGCCAAAACCAGCCAGGAGGGGCACGGGTCCAACAAACAAGTGGAGGAACTCATCGCTCCTACAGCCTTGTCCACTTCCTCAGGAGTCACAGGCTCAAACTCATCCCACACAATGAGACGAAGACCTGATCCCGTCATCTCGGTCGGAATTGCCCAATCAAATCCAGGTCCATCCGAATCTGAGTGACTTTATCCGACAGAAACTGCCCAAACTCATCAGCTCTACCCTGCAAGGGCTCTTCCACTCCCCCTACATTAAGGAGGGAGTGAGTCACCCTAAATAGGGCGGCTGGGCACGAATCAACAGATGCAATAAGTGCAGAAAAATGCGAGCATTTTGCTGCCTGTATCGCCACTAAATAAGTTCTAATAAAGGCTCTTAAGAGTGTTCGGTCAGATTCGGAGTTACTGGTCCTCCAGCATCACTCTAGACATCTCTTCTGGCGCTTCATCTCCCGTAGCTCCTTGGTAAACCAGGAAGCTTTCCTGGATCCACCGCCATGGAGAGGTTGCAAAGGCGCAATCCGGTCCAGTGCCACAGATGCCGCCCTATTCCAGGCAGCCACCAGGGACTCAGTCAGACTGTGGACAAGGGAGTCAGGTATCTCCCCAAACTCCTTCTGGAACCCTTCAGGGTCCATTAGGCGCCTGGGGCGGAACCACTTAATCGGCTCCGCCTCCCTGCAATGGAGGAGTAGCGCCCTGAAGTCTAACCTAATCTGACCACGACAAGGGAGAAGCATCTATACCCCTTAATTCCAGATCATATCTCCACTGCCCCGAGAGAAACACTAGGTCAAGTGTGTGTCCCGCCTCTATGAGTCGGACCCTGAACTACTTGGGTCAGGTCCATGGTTGTCATGGAAGCCATGAACTCCTGAGCCACATCTGAGGATTCGCCAAATGATGGCAAATTGAAGTCCCCCAGTACCATAAGCCTGGGGAACTCCACCGCCAGCCCGGCTACTGCCTCTAGCAGTAAATTGGGAAATTGAAACAAAATGAAGCCATTCTTTACAATCATGAGGAATTATTTATGGTTGTGAAGTTGGTAGCATTGATATTGTTTGCAGCTTTAAGAGTGCTGCTTAAAGTAATTAGGTAATTACTTTTACCTAACTGCAAAAATAGAACCCCTTGATAAAAATTAGTTCTTTCCTCTTGAGCGATATTAATATTAAATATTAATTCATGCATTAAAGTTTGTTCTTTAAAATTGCTGCATGCTAACAATAACTTTTTATCTGTCTAATGTACATACATTTATGACATAAACATAAACAGAAAAGTATTTTGTTAAAATAGTGCATAACCAATAGTTATTTTGAAGACTTTTTTCACTTTTCAGAGATTCCTTTGACTGGAAAAGTAAGATACAAAAGTGAAACTTAATGTTAATATTCTCCCATGAACAATTTTCTTCCTCTATGTAGCTTTTTTAGACTTTACTGTTTCTATTTTTAGCAGACTGGTTACATAGGTACTACTTGCTCCCAAAAATAAATGTATAAATCACATATTTAAAATATTAGAAAGCTTTCGTTCTGGACAAATTTTGTAGTGGTGCATTCTGATGTTTGTGTAGTATACACCAAACAACATTCTATTGCAGCTTGGCCCATTCTTTATGAATATCTTTTATAGATCTGCTAGATGGTGAGTTATGTGACTGTTCATGTGTATCAAATCCTTGCAAATCAACTGATTTCAACAAAGATCTTTAAAATGTTTCTGTCAAATTAACCAGCACTTATCTAAGCTAAGGATTATCCTCAGTTTTATGCTTTTCTGATCTGAAAAATGTGAGGTGGCAAACAAATTTATTTAAATATATTCTGTTAAAATAAAATCTCGTAACTTCAAAGAGATTTGTATGTCTTTGAAATTTTAGTACTTCAGAGATGTAGCAAGATGTACCTTCAAAGCTAGAAACCTATGAGAATATTTTTTACTGCTCATCTCCATCTATTGTTTACCCAACAAATCCTGTTTATTTCTTTGTAATTATTGCATAAGCCTTTACAGCTTGGGATTCTTAGGAGAACTCTAAATGAGAGGTCATTGAGGGTTCAATGCAGTGGTGGGATTCAAATAATTTAACAACTGGTTCTCTGCCCTAATGACCAGTTGGATAGGTGTGGCTGGATGGTCATGTGACTGAATGGGCATGGCCAACTCAATGACACTCACATTGGGGAAGCAATTCCCTGCATTTAATTCATTCCTCGATTTCCAAGAACAAAGATTAAGTGGCTTCTTCCCAATGAAACCTCTAGAGAACTTTGTTTTTACTGCATTTGCAGTTGTGTTCCTAAAAAATAAATATGGGCAAGAGCTTCAGAGCAAAACCGAGACCATTAACCTCAATAGCAACTGTTGGATATTTAGACATGGGAGCTTTTACAAACCTTTTAATGCTTACATCAACCATTCTTTTATCTGCTCATTTATCATGGAAACAAACCTGAGCTTTACTGATGCTTGTATTTAGTTCTGGTTATCCTTATTACTCCATGATTTTTAAGTTTAAAAATAGTTTAATTGAATGTAGATATTGTTCTGCTACCAAATATTAATAGTTTTATTAAATCATGATCAGTATATACTTTTCTGAAAGTTATACTGAATATATAAAGGCTTAGAAATATACTTGGGATTACAGAGCATAAGTAACTTAGTTATATTTATAACTCATTGTAATATTTAAAGTTCTGGATAGTATTTATACTATTTATTTATTTATTCAATTTATAAAGCTGCCCAAGTCAACATTATCTCTGGGTGCTTTATGGCTAAAGAATCTAAAATATTCTGACTAAAAATTAAGAAAATAAATAGAAGAATGGATCTAAACATGACAGGGAAAACTATGTAACTTAGTCAAGGAGAACAATGCATGTCAGATGACACAGTATTAAACTATCCAAAGCTTGGGGGTGAGGATTGTTATGTCAGAGACTTCTGAATCTTCAGAATGGAAGATGTAACCAAATGGAAGATATCACAAAAGAAAGTGCACTTCCTAACTCCCTCAGATGACTTTACTTATTAGAGACGGTGCAAAGGACACCTGCTCTGTCAGATTTCAATATATATATATATATATTCTGTCACGAAGAGTGTTGGAATACATGTTAGAAAATATTTTATATTGCAATAACCACAGCATTATTCAGCCAGTAGATGGCAGCATTTTGTTTGCATCTATGGTTATAAAATATGGTTCCTTTACGTTCTGAGGAGAGTTTCCTATGACAGTTGAAACTGTTAAGCAACAAGGCCCATGGTGACTGTACACTGTACACTTTATTTGATCTGTATGGCTATATAACAATTCTCTGCTACCATTTCTGTTGAATACTTAAAAAAGGAGTGAAGCCGAAGAATATAGGCTTCATTCAGGTCTACCATCTAGGTGGGAAAAATAGTTTATTCTGATTGGCTAAACCGTCTGACAGCTCCCTATAAAAGGGCAAGCTATCAGACAAACAGTTGCTGGGTTATTGCTTGTTATAATAAAGAGTTGAAGTCAAAGATCTGTTTCTGTCTCTTCAATTTATTTATTTTATTTTATTTATTTTATTCGATTTCTATACCGCCCTACTCCCGAAGGACTCAGGGCGATGCACAGCCAAACAATAAAACACATCCATACAAAATTTAAAAGTAGAATAAAATCAAATTAAATAATTTTGGCTCCGACAAATTTAAAACCCCGAACTATTTAAAACCAATTTTAAAATTGAATGTATAAAATACTAAAAGATATTTAAAAATTAAAAATCTTTTATGAAAGAGGGAGAAAATTAGGCCAGGCCCGCCTGGTGAAATAATAAGGTCTTTAAAGCGCGGCGGAAGGTGCGCAGATCCGGGATCCTCCGTATCTCTGGGGGGAGCTCGTTCCAGATAGTAGGTGCCCCCACAGAGAAGGCTCTCTCCCTGGGGGTCACCAGTTGACATTGTTTGGCCGATGGCACCCAGAGGAGCCCCTCTCTATGGGAGCGTACCGGCCGGTGGGAGGCTATTGGTGGTAGTAGGTGGTCCCGCAAGTACCCAGGTCCTAAGCCATGGAGCGCTTTAAAGGTGGTAACCAAAACCCTGAAGCGCACCTGGAAGACCACAGGACCCAGTGCAGCTCGCGCAGGAGAGGTGTTACATGGGAACGCCATGTCGCTCCCATTACCACCCGCGCGGCCGCACTCTGCGCCAGTTGGAGCCTCCAGGTGCTTCTCAAGGGGAGCCCCATGTAGAGAGCGTTGCAATAGTCCAGGCAGGAGGTGACAAGGCATGAGTGACCGTGTGTAACGAGTCCCGATCCAGAAAGGGACACAACTGGCGAATCAGGCGAACCTGATGAAAAATCCTCCCGGTCACGGCCGTCAAGTGCTCTTCTAAAGACAGCCGTGAATCCAGGAGGATGCCCAAGTTGCGAGCCCTCTCTGTGGGGGCCAATGATTTGCCCCCAATAGTCAGTGATGGCACCAACTGACTATATCGGGACGTTGGAAACCACAGCCACTCGGTCTTGGATGGGTTGAGCCTGAGCCTATTCCTCCCCATCCATATCCGCACGGCCTCCAGGCACCGGGACATCACTTCAAGGGCATCGTTGGGGTGGTCTGGGGTGGAGATGTACAGCTGGGTGTCATCAGCGTACTGGTGGTACTTCACCCCAAAACCAGGGATGATCTTGCCCAGTGGCTTCACATAAATGTTGAACAGGAGGGGCGAGAGGACCGACCCTTGCGGCACCCCACATATGAGGGGCCTCGGGGTTGACCTCTGCCCCCTGTCAACACAGACTGCGACCGGTCAGAGAGAAAGGAGGAGAACCACCACAACACAGTGCCTCCCACCCCTAACTCTTCCAGCCGGTGCAGCATGATACCATGGTCGATGGTATCAAAAGCCACTGAGAGATCTAACAGGACCAGGACAGAGGAGTATCCCCTGTCCCGAGCCCTCCAGAGATCATCTACCAATGCGACCAATGCCATTTCCGTGCTGTACCCGGGCCTGAAGCCCGACTGGAACGGATCTAGATACGTCGTTTCATCCAGGTGCTGTGGGAGCTGTTGCGCGACCACACTCTCAACAACCTTCGCAACGAATTGCCCACTATTCAACAATTTCTGTATAATAAAACAGAATTTATAACAAACAGCTTCATAAATAATAACTAGCATTTGTTAACTGGAAGTTCATGTTGCAAGCTTCATATGGGTGTGACTGAGATAAGCTATATACCATGATAGAAGTATTGAAAGCCATTGAGAAATCAAGAAAAATAACAGGATTACTCCAACCTCTATCTAGACTCAAAGAGGTCATCAAAAAGTGCAAGCAATGCTGTACTATATTATACTTCGACCTGAAACCTGATTGAACATGTCCAGATAATTCATTTCCTATGGCTCTCTGGAGCTGTAGCTTGAACATCTTCCCTGCTACTCTGATTATGTGCTGAGTAAGGTACTTAAAAATAGATTATGAATCATCCACAAAGGCTGAAGTCTGGGCAATTTCAGGATCCAACATTTCAATGCAGGCTTATCTACTTTCTCAACAATGAACTTACTGTTGCTTTGATTCAAAAACTAATTTCCTCCTAGGAAGCCATAACCAATCAAAGAGGAACATGGATTGAACAAATAGGAAATTAGATTAATAGTCATAACAATCCAGTCCATTTTCCTAAGAGTCACAGGCCCAAGCCATTCCTAAAAAGACAAGGTTGAACCTTAGCTTAACAAAACTTGTCCAGTTGAATGCCAACTCAGAGCAATGTTAACCTACAGTATAACATCAAAATAGCAATATACCAAAAGCAATATATAGTATTATTTATTAATCAGACTATTCTGCCAGGATCACAGGACACTCAAAATAAGAATGTACAATACATATAAAACATAAACTTAGAACATGGCACATAAACACTCTGGAAAAGCTCAGTTGTCAGGGTAATAATGCCTTCTCTGTTGCAGTCTCAACTCTTAGGAACAGCTTTCCCCAAGAGATCAGGAAAGCATGCTTTCTCCTTGGGTACTGAAAAGGTATGAGAACTAGCTTTAGTTCCATGCCTGGGGTTGGTTTGTTATTTATTTAATGTTCCCTACATTGTTTTGGGGATTTTGTTAGAGCAATTTACTTCAGATTGCCTGTTGATTTAATATATTTAGTTGTTTTTAATGTCTTTTTCAGTTATTTTGGGCACTGCCCAGAGTACAGTAGAATTGGACAGCCAATGGAATACTAATTCTTATCTTGACTGCAGGAAAATATTTCCCAGTTCTTTCCAAGATTTCCACACTCTAAACTTCAGGATTAACATGAATGCCTGTATCTGTACACTAAGCACAGGAGAGTTGAGATGAGTGTGTGTGCCTTATGAATCAATAAAATATATGTTCAGGGCTTGCTGATCCCAACAGCTTATTAATGGCTTCAGAAAGGAATCAAATAAATAGGAAAACTCTTTTAAGATATCTATAGTTGGCTGGTGTATAAACATGCAATTGACTTTTTAGAATTATTTCAAATGCCTTTTCCATGTGCGTGATTAAGACAGGCAATCCATATTTGGATTGATTAAAATGATTACAAGATAGGCAATCCATTTTCTTCACTGAGCTACAATAACACTTGAAATCAATAAAATATTCAAGGAAAGGTGACACAAATTCCCCCCCCACACACACACACCATCACACATTTTTAAAGAAATATGCACTGTACAAATACATTCAGTAGGACATGCAGAACTCTGCAGCCTCATTTCAGCTTCATGAAGCTTCAGACAAAGCACTTCACAAAAGCATAATCATGAGCTGACCCTGACTTCTTAGTAATAAAATATTCTTGAAGTATTATCTCAGCTGATCAGTTTAAGAAGCCATTTCCCAACTATACAAAATGAATCATGGTGCTTCTGTTGTGCAAAAGGAAGCACCAAGACAGAATGCATTGACTTCATATCTATTATATTCAAACCAGGGTGGATAAAAATCAATGATTTTTTTTAAAAAAATCAAAACAATCCAATTTTTTTTATTTAAATCGGATTTTTTTGATTTAAATCGGATTTTTTTTTATTTTTATCGAATTTATTTTAATAAAAAACTTTTGGGGTAAAAATCTATCGTAAGATAGTTTTCTATTTAAGATACATAAATAATTTAGTTTATTCAGTATGAAATGGAGCTTAGTTATGTAGCATGAGGCTGTATATTCTGCAACACTGGGACCATCGGTGAGTCAACAGTGGGTCAAAGGAGTAGCAGAGATAACAGTTGCTCTTCAAAAATTATGATTTAAATCGAGTTGATTTAAGTCAAGCCTTTTTACTAGTGATTTAAATCATGATTTAAATTGTGATTTAAATCAACTCGATTTAAATCAAATCCACCCTGATTCAAACATTCAGGAATATTAGTCTTTTGTAAAGCAAGATTTATACCTGATGTCCTTTTCCAATCAGAATGATATTTTTTTCTTGAAAACATCAACAGATTGAACTTCTTGCAGATGAAAATTAAGTAAACATACTACTTCATCCAAAATATTGGTCCTTTAAATTATTCCTTCATCATAAGTAATCATTAGAAAAAGGAAGGGGAGGGGGGAAGAGGCAAGAAGTGGCATAAAAATTGAAGAGAATTTTAGACTCACAATCTGATGTTTTGTAAAGTCCTGAAGATGTGGGGGGAGAAGGGAAAGGCAATATTTAAGCTTACTATATGGTGTTTACTTACATTGGAAGCATAAAGGATAGATTTGGGGTGGTATCAGGTAGAAGAAATAAATTTGAAGGAAGTGTGTATATTTAAAAAGCTGCAAAAAGAGTGAGTGAACATTAAAGAAAAGATGTAGAGTAATTTTGATAGAGATTAAAAATATTGAAAGTATTGAAAAAGGCCAAATAAGAATAAATGGGAATCATTGACATCATCATCATCATATAATCAATTAAGAATATAAATGATTATATTAAAATGAGAAGGATACCTGGAAAATTCTATAGAAAATATAGTGATAAGATAAATTGTGAAACTGAAAAAGCTGTTTTAAGAAAAAATAATCATAAACAATCATAAATCCTGTGAACATTGAACAATGGTCAGATTGTACACATAGATGCTATAATTGGAGAAATGTTTAAATATGAATATGATTTGTTGTGAGAGTATGAGTGAATTCTATATCTGTACTTGGATATTGGAATGTGAAGTTATTGTTCTTTATAAAAAGAGAAAAATTAGTAAGTAAATGCAAAAACTGTAAAGAAATAAATTTATTAAGTGTATCTGAGAAGGCATTTGGCATAATTTTGATTGAAAAGGTATGTGGGATGACAGTGAACCAAATCAGGAAAATCCAGTATGGCCTTATGCTGGATCAAGGATATGCCAACCAATATTTTTCCCCTCTAGCAGGGTTGAGAAATATATGATGTATCAAAGACAATCTGTACTTGTCACAGGAATTTTGAGTCAATTCCAAGGATTTGATGAAGAGCAAAAGAACTTCATTTGGATCTCTTTCCGTGTGCCTAATCAGAGTTGGCCAAATAAAATATTCTATTCTGTTCTGTTCTCTCCTGTCCTGTCCTATTCACTGAACTGAACTAAAATTTGTGCTAACCACACATATATTGGTAAGCCATAATTTGCTCTAACATATATAGTTCCTTGAGGACATTCTTCTGCCTTGCTAATCTTTTAGCCTATTGAGTTTTTTTAACTTTGGTTTTTTGATTTTTACTTTTAACTTGCAACTTGTAATATTGTTTTTAATTTTACTTTTAACTGGGTTTGTAGTCATGTTTTTCTGTTATTTCATTACCTTATTTGTAAGCTGCACAGAGTCATTTAGATGAGATCAGTGGTAAAAAAGATCATAAATAAATAAATAAACCTATAGATATTTCTAAATGCTATTAAATTCTATTTAGATCATACTTGAAAAATAAAGTGTTAAAGGTAGAGTAGACATATCTTTTTTATCTCAGACTGAATTTGGCTAGTTCACCGCATTAACTACACTCATCTCCAATCCCTTTTATAGAACCCTAAGAAATACAAAAACAATGACATATGTGAAGGGAGGACAAGGACTTGTAAGAAGATTGTATGAAAGTGTAATGTAGGATACATCTATGTCAAGATTTCCCAAGATTCCAACAAAATGTCTCTTCTCTCTCTCTTGGCTGCAAAAAGAACTCAGTGCAACATGGTATTCCTGGTCTCTAAATATTACACAGATATCCAAAATATCAAAACTGCAGCTGAACACATAATGAAGAATTCACGACCATATTGGGAAGTCAAGCTCCCAATGCAGCTAACAATTGTACACACTGGTATGTACTGCCTAAGAGCAGCAATTGGGTATTAAACTCTATTCACAAAGCAGCAAATGGAAGTTAAAATCCTATATCCAGAATGATGGATTTAGCCCTAGAGACAGACTGAATGTTAAATGCTGATCACAAAGAATGAACTTGAGTGTATCTCAAGTTCTATCTTCAGTATTCCTGAAGAACTGTAAATCAATTTTTTAGTAAGGACTACAGGTTATTTAGCAGGCCTACATAAAAATATCAAAGGGGCAATAATTGTAGTCAAGATGTGGTTTTAAAAAGTTCCAAAGCTTGAGCTTGGAACAAATAGAAGCTTTTAAGAGGTTTCTGGCAATATGATTGAATTTGGAACAACTAGCTAAGCATTACAATTTCTAAGGTAAAGTTCCATAGAATAAAAGGGGTCACTGCTCATTGATTATAACTGTCTAAATGACAAATGTTTCCGCAACTTGATGAAATTTTAAATAATATAATGGTGTTTGCTTATATCGAGAATTCCTTTGTTTTATATAATAGCAGAAGGACAATGATAACTTTCAAATAGGGAAAGAGATGAAAGTTTGGATCTATTGTAATCAAGGTGAGAGTAGCATACACAACAGAACCTTTTTTCTTTCTAACTTCCTAGGTCAGCTCAATGCGGTATGACTTGGGGCCACTAACAGCCAGGTCGGGTACCCCGCATAGTTGTGTGCGAATACCTGGTCCTGTATGTTGAATGCCCGCGTAGGCCGTGCAGAGTCTAGGGGGGTCTCAGGAAAGTAGTCTGGGTGGTATCGGTCAAGTTGCGACCTCAGCCTTCTTCCCAACTTGGCTGGGCTCTTGTTGGTGGTTGCATGGGGGGTGATGTGTTGAGCGAGGAGGAACTGGTTGACTTTTTCCTGCCAGTTCCCTGGGCCCATTCGGGTGAGGGTTTTCTTGGTTAGTCTCACCATTCGCTCGACCTGCCCGTTGCTTGCTGAGTGGAAAGGAGAGATGAGTACGTGCCGGATCCCTTGCTCTGTGAAGAATGCCTCCATGGTCTTGGCTGTCAGTTGTGGGCTGTTATCAGAAACCAGGACATTGGGTAGACTGTGGGTGGTGAATAGCCGTCAGAGGGCTCGGATGGTGGCTTCTGTCATGTTGTCTGCATGATGATCACTTCTAGCCACTTGGAGTATGCGTCCATGACAATCAGGAATGTCTGTCCTTCTACTGGCCCTGCAAAGTCAATATGTATGCAGGGCCAGGGCCCCTTGGCTGCTTCCCATTTATGAGTGGTGCCCGTTGTGGCGCTGATTGGGTCCCCTGGCAGGGTTTGCAGGTAACCACCCATTCAGTAATGTCCTTGTCCATCTGGGGTCACCAGATGTAGCTCCGGGCTAACACCTTCATCCTCAGGATCCCAGGGTATCGGATGTGCAGGGCGTCCATGGCGTGCCTCTGAAGCTTTTGGAGAATGACGACCCTTTCTCCCCACAGCAAACAGCCCTTAATGATTGACAGTTTGGTTTTCTTGCTGTGGTAACTCTTGAACTCCTCCCCCAGGTTCTCCTGTGGCCACCCCCTCAACACCCAGTTCAGAACCTTCCTTAACATTTTGTCTTTTTGGGTGTGTTCAGCGATGTCTCTGGCGGTCACTGGGCTGGCCGGGTCAATGTCGATCAACAGCACTTGGGCGGTGGGTGCGGGGTCTTCCATCAATTCTGGCAGCGGGCAGCAGCTGAGGGCATCAGCGTGGCTTATATCTTTGCCGGGGCAATGGATCAACTCATACTCATACACCATGAAGAAAATGGCCCATCTGGTCATCCTCGGGGACATGTATGGTGGGGTTTGTTGGTTACTGGCAAGGAGTCCTAATAGGGGCTTATAGTCAGTTACAATCTCAAAATGCCTACCATATACATACTCGTGGAACCGCTTGATCCCTGCCACTACGGCCAAGGCCTCCTTATCAATTTGGTTGTAGTTGCGCTCAGCCGATGACAGGGTCTTGGAGTAGTATGCTATTGGTGCTTCCATTTCGTCTGGTAGGCAGTGGCTGAGGACTGTCCCAACTCGGAAAGGGGAGGCATCACAGGTGATCCGAACCGGCAACATGTGGTTATATTGGATCAGGATGCTGTCGGACGAGAGGAGGTCTTTCACTGCTGCAAAAGCTTGGTCTTCCCTCTGTCCCCAGGTCCATGGTGTTGTCTTCCCCAGGAGGTTGTGGAACGGTTCAGCAATGGTGGCCTTCTGTGGTAAAAATGTGCTGTAAAAGTTTAATAGTCCCAAGAAGGCTTGCAGTTCTGCCTTATTCTTTGGAGTGGGGGTGTTCTTAATGGCTTTCATCTTGCTGTCAGTTGGGTGGATGCCTGACCCATCTATTAGGTAGCCCAGGAACTCTACCTGACTTACGCCAATTTTGCATTTACTTTGAGTCCTTTTTTTCTGGAACCTCCCCAAGGTTCCACACACACATTCCATCAACTGGCCTATTGACTTCCCTGATATAAAAATATCATCGAAATATGGCACCACCCCTGGGATCCCGTGCAGTAGCCGCTCCATTAGGCACTGGAAAAGTCCTTGGGCTACGCTGACCCCAAACTGCAACCTGGTATATTTAAATGCCCCCCTGTGAGTCACTATAGTTTGTGCTTCAGAGGTGGCTTCGTCTACTGGCAGCTGCTGATAGGCCTGGGCAAGGTCCAGCTTGGCGAATATCTTCCCGCTTCCTAGGGAATGCAACAGATGTTGCACCATGGGCACTGGGTACGCACTCTGCAGGAGGGCCTTGTTCAGTGTACACTTGTAATCCACGCAGATGCGGACGGACCCATCTGGCTTCACGGGGGTGACTATGGGGGTCTCCCACATTGCGTGGTCGGTTGGCATGAGGATTCACTGGGCAATGAGCTTGTCTAATTGTTCCTTGACCTTGGGCCACAAAGCAAATGGTACCCTACAGGGTTTGAGCCTGATGGGGGTCACATGGGGATCTAGATTAAATGAAATGGGTTTCCCCGTATATTTACCTAGACCCTTGTCAAAGACATCCACGAACTCTGCCAACAGCTGGTCCAGTTCGTGGGTGGTTACGCTGTGCAGTCCAGTGATGTCCAGCCCCAGGGGTTTAAGCCATTCTACTCCCAGCAGTGATGGCCGATGGCTGCCAACGACTGTGAGCAGCAACTGGCCCTGGAACTCGTGGAACGTTACTTTGACCTCCATTCTGCCTAGTACCTCTATCCAGTTCCCTTGATAGTCATTCAGGTTGACATTTGGCGGCTTCAGAAACTTTCTGCTTGGGGCTGGGTTCAACTTCTTGATTGTTTGCCAGGATACTATTATAAAATATGACCCTGTGTCCAGCTCCATTTTGCATAGTTCCCCTTCAATGGTCATGACTGCGTGGTATTTCTGCTGCTCATATGCATCTGTGTGTCCCACGGTTGTGTGATGGATTTCTCTGGGAGCTTGGTATTGGTCCTCTCTTCGTCTGCTCCATTGTTGGCTGGCTCTAGGGTTCCCTGGTCTTTCTGATGGGGCTATAGGCTTTGGCTGAAAGGGAATGGGTTGGGGCACTTTGCAGGCTTCGGCAATGTGGCCCTTTCTTTGGCATCAGCGGCATTTTGCATCCCAGAAACGGCAAGCCGGGGCAACGTGGCTGCCTGCTCTTCACGTCCCTGGGGTTCTGCCACTTTTCTGGGCACATGCGGTGGATGTTTTTGTCTGTGTCATCTCAGTCGTCATTGTACTCAGGAACTTCGGTTGACCAGTTGGGCTCCCGGTATGTGTGGTGCACCCTGCTGATCTTCCTTACATTTGCCGCCAAGTTGTCTGATGATTCTGCAGCCCTGGCCTCCTCGACAACGTCCTTGAATGAGACCCCTCTCCTTATCAACAGTTTCTTTTGTAGAGCGAGGTTCCTCATCCCCAGGATGATCCGGTCCTTCATCATTTTTTCGGGATTTATGAATTCGCACCTGGTAGTGATCTCCCAGAGGCTGGCCACAAAATCATTGACAGTTTCTCCCTCTGGTTGGCGCCGGTGGTAAAACTCATTTCAGCTGACCATGGGGGTGGCAGATGATGTGTAGTGGTCTTCCAGGGCACGTTGCAGGGTGGCCCAGGTGACAGTCTCCACATCTGCTGGGGCGATCAGCATCTGGGCCATTTTGTAGATCTTGGTGCCGCAGTAGGTCAGGAATAATGCTTGTTTCCTGTTGTCCGGCCTGTCCTGGTAATTGTTGGCCTCCAGGAACATTCTGAAATGGCCCATGTATGTGTGCCAGTCCTCCGTCTGTGGGTCAAAAATCGCTGGGGCCGGCGATACTTGTGATGCCATTTGTGCAGGTGGTCAGACATCTTTGTTTCAAGACAGCTGCGTGGTTCACAAGGAGGTTCTCAGGTCCCTTTTGTCCTTCATCGCCAGTGTTAGATCGGCGCAAAAGCAGCAGGCGAGAGTCATTAGTGAATTCAGCACCTTTTTATTTCCCACACAATGTGACTGCGCTCTGCCGGCTGGGCTGCCGGAGCTTGCCTTTTAAGGAGCTCCAGGCAGACCAACCAGCCAATGACAGCAGGCTAAATCTCCCACGGTCCGGACAGCCAATCAGCGGAAAGCATGAAACCTTATGAAGATTCTAGCCAATCCGTGGCGAGCATGAAACCTTATGTAGATTCTAGCCAATCCATACATAACAGTAACCATATACTGTACTATACATAACTGTTCAGTAACGAGATCAATAAACAGATCTCCAAAGCAAATATAGAACCTGATTCTTTGTTGTACTGGTTCAGCAGCCAAGATATAAAAGATTTGTTTTTAATAATTTATCAGCCCTCCAGGGCGGGTATTTATCAAAAGAAATCTTAGGATCTTTATCATTTGTACCAGGTTAGACTGAAGGTTCTGTAGAGCTACAAATTATTTACAAAGACCTTTCATTCCTGTGGCAGACTAGTATACACTAAGAAGCTGGAGACAGTAAATTGGATTGAGTTTTTTTCCAATCTCCCAATATTTTAAAATCATGCCCATTTTTTTTAAAAAAAACGTATCACTTATGATATATGAATAAGGTCTGGCTTGAAGGACTGCATCTCTCCCATAGTATCTGCCCGGTAAATTTGACCTTGCAACTTTGGCATGCTTTGAATTTGTTCAATTAAATGAAACCATGTATCAGGACCCAAAAACTGTGCCTTCTGTGTAGCAGTGTCTGCTTTTCAGAATGAAGTTCTCCCTCAAATTTGAACATCCCACATCCTCTTAATATTTCAAAGGGGATTGAAGTCCTGGTTCTTCTCCCAGGCCTTTAGTGACAGTGAGTGAAATCTCTATGGATTTTGTGGCTATATATATATATATATATATATATATATATATATATATATATATATATATATATATATATAGTTTGTGTGTGTGTGTGTGTGTGTGTGTGTGTATTGGATACTCAGGCATCTTTTGAGAAGGAACTGAAGGATTCAAATAATTGCCAAAAAATATGTAATCAAAATGTAATATTGTGTTTTTTGCTAGCAGTTACATGTTAATTTAATTTTGGAAGACTCATTAGTGGATACTCATGCTGTTTTGAACAATACACTAGGTATGGAAACTAATAAGAGAACAAAATATATTGACATTATGACATCAGTGTATCAGACATACCCACACACGCTCCCTGGGACAGCTGCCTGGGGAATAACCAGATCTTCTTCTGGAAGGATCATGGCTGTCTGCATTTCAAGGGGAAAGCTATTTCAACAAGACAGGCACACTGTCTAAGGCCCAGTGAGTTCCATTATATTGAGTTCAATACACATACACACAGAGCTTGTAAATATAAATACATGTTGAGCTTCTCCCCATTTTTGATGAATTATGAGCATGAGATAATTTTTTTCTTTATATTATGAAGAAAGATATTATTTCTTCCTAAATATCAAAATATTTTATAGGAATGCATAAAAATGCTGATAATATCTTTTAAAAATCCTTAAACAGTATATGCAAATCCCATCACCATCAGTATATCCACGGCAAACATAGACTTAACATAATTTAATATGTTTTTTGACTGAAACATTCAAAATTTTATTTTCCCATTAAAATATGCAAATCAGTCTCCTTCTGTTCCATGTAAACTTTTATATAAAGTTATCCATAAATCTGTTTAAGTTTCTTTCCACATTAATTTGAGATTTTTTTTTAAAAAAACACAACTTTATGTTTAAGTTTGTCTTAATTAAATTACTTAGTCATCCATTATAATTAAATTGGACTTGAAATTCATGAAGCTGCTATATGTATTTGCTTTGTTTATATGTAGCATGCTTTGATTTACTTTTTTGTATATGGTAGTTCATAAACTGGATAATAAATTATTTAATTGGACATTTATATTTTCCATATGAACTTTAAATCAATTTTCCCTTCTAATATAAATAACAGTACCCTTCTCTTAGAAATTAATATTTGTAATGTAACTAGATTTGGGCAATTTTTGAACCATGAAATGCATACAAATATTTAGGAAATCATAAATAAATTCTGAGTAGTTGATTGGCTTGATGTTTTTATAAATTTGCAGACAAAAGATTTTGTAGACAAAAGATTGTCTACTTTTCCAATATCTCCCCACTCATAAAAAATATGTACAAAAAGGGTTAGGAAAGACCATGTGCATAAATGATATCTAACACAGGCCTGTCCCAGATTGGATAGTTAGGAAACCCTCGACTCCATTTGCAGAGAAAGTTACTTTACTAAAGTCAAGTGGAATAAAGCACTGTAATTAACATCTGCTTCTTGCAATTACTGCAAGTTCAAATCTCACCAGGCTCAAGGTTGACTCAGCCTTCCATCCTTTCAAAGGTAGGTAAAATGAGAACCCAGATTGTGGGGGCAATAAGCTGACTTTGTATAAATATACAAAAGTATGAAGCAGGGGTGGGTTCTAAATTTTTTTACTACCGGTTCTGTGGGCGTAGCTTATTTTGTGGGTGTGGCTTGGAGGTCATGTGACTAGGTGGGCGTGGCTAGCTGGTCAGAGTCATTTCTGGAAGGTCCTCGCACTTACGACCAGTCCTCGCACTTACGACCCGACTCATTTGTTTGCTTTTAACACTGATCAGCTGTAGGACGGCCCTTTGAAGCCCCGCGGCAAAAGTTTAAACAGTTTTTTTCCCTCTAGTCATCAGCTGGGATTTAGGAGGCAGCAATAGATTGGGGGTGGGACCAAATAAAAGATAAGAATAACGTGGGTGGGTGGGTGGGAGGGCAGGGGGGAGAACCGGTTCGGTGATGTCATATCGTTACCACTACCGGCTCAGCCGAACCGGACCGAACCGGGAGGAACCCACCACTGGTATGAAGGCTATTGCTTAACGCATTGTAAGCCACCCTGAGTCTCCGGAGAAGGGCGGCATATAAATTAAAGCAAAAAAAAAAAAAGTGGTTACAGCATAGGCAAAGCCAGATCTGAGGATTCTCATGTAAAGCCGTTACTATTTCCCTCTCCCAGCCCTCCCCTCTAGTCATCTTATTAGTGTCCAATAAAGTTTAAATTAGTTGTTTTAGTAACAGTTCTGAGGCTTGGCACCTTTTTGATAAGCATTTACATTCGTTCCCATGCCTGTGTCCTTGGATCATTCAACCCCCTAGGCAGGAAACCCTATACCATTTCAGACAAATTGTTGTCTAATCTCTTCTTAAAAACTTTCAATGTTGGAGCATTTACAACTTCTGGAGGCAAGTTTTCCACTGATTAATTGTTCTAGCGGTCAGGAAGTTTCTTCTTAGTTCTAAGTTGCTTCTCTCCTTGATTAGTTTTCACCCATTGCTTCTTGTCCTGCCCTCAGGTGCTTTGACTCCCTTTTCTTTGTGGCAACCCCTGAGATACTGGAACCCTGCTATCATGTCAGCCCTAATCCTTCTTTTCATTAAACTAGACATACCCAATTCCAGTAACCCAATTCTTTATATGTTTTAGCCTCCAATCCCCTAATCATCTTTGTTACTCTGCACTTCTTCTAGAGTCTCAACATCTTTTTTACATTGTGATGACCAAAACTGGATGCAGTAAAAGAATGATTATATCCTGCCTCCCCACCAAAGTTACTTCATGGAAGCTAGCATATGCCCAGGTACTTACTTTTGTAAGGAAGTGTACTTACAAAACACTTCAATTCCATTCAATCAATCAATCAATCATCACCTCGGTACAAAACTTAACAATTTGTACATGATATGCTTTATGCCAACAGTTTCAATGAAACATAATGTCCACATTCTAGAATAATTGATTTATAATACAACATTTTTTTCTGGTCACCATTGCACAGTTAATAACTGAATTTATGTTTTGCTTTAAAATTGCTAAATGTGGATGAATTTTCCTTGGGAGAGTTATTAGAAAAAACTCCCATTGTTTATCTGCAGTTTTAGACTAGCACATATGGAAGCCATTGTAACATTTTATTTTTTATTAATTAAAAATATTAGATGAAATGAGTTTAGAGTGGGATTCCTTTCAAAAGTTCTAAGTTTAAATGATGATCAAGTCCAATCACTGTGGCTGTGCTTGAACCAATTGTTGGATCTCTTAG
Organism: Pantherophis guttatus; assembly: GCF_059756535.1. Taxonomy (NCBI): domain Eukaryota; kingdom Metazoa; phylum Chordata; class Lepidosauria; order Squamata; family Colubridae; genus Pantherophis; species Pantherophis guttatus. Next base: position 70,458,253 of record NC_142066.1, on the reverse strand, counting down.
TAAGAATATCTACTGCTGCAAGAACCTTGGATGAACTGACATTTTTAAGGCTTTTAAGATAAGACTGGACAGCCACTTGTCTGAAATGGTATAGGACCGTGATGGCAAACATATGGCACGTTTGCCAGAGGTGGCACACAGAGTCCTTTCTGCTGGCACACGTGCCATTGCCCCAGGTCAGATCTCCATGGTGTTTCTTTCGTGAACTTTTGTTTCCCTGCATATGATGAAACAGAACTTCATGAAAGAAAAAGATCTTGCCTCTTGCCGCACTGCCGGTGTTGTGATGCCCCACCTCTCATCGACCAGCTGGTCTTCGGGTCTCTGCTGTGCATGCCTGAGCATGTGCATGCGCATGTCCATGCATGTGCATATCCGTGCATGTCCATGCATGTGCACGTTTGTACGCACGCACACACATCTTTCCATTTGGGCATGCACGTGCGTGCAGTTTGGGCACTTGGTGTCTAAAAGGTTCACCATTGCTGGTATAGGGTCTCCTACTAGAGATGGGGATTGGACTAGAAGACCTACAAGGCACCTTCCAGCTTTATTCTTCTTTATTCTGTTCTGAATCTTTTTACTAGTTCCAGTCCTTTCATGAATACTTCTATGAGCTTCTTAAATCTGAAACAAACATTAATATTACAAATGCCTGAATTCTATGTGGAGCTTATTTATATGCATTGGTGAAGATTATTTATATGCATTCTTCCTCCTGACTGGCATTCTTTCAGTTTCCTGATTTATTGTTTTCTTCCTTCCATCATTATTTGCCTGCATGTTAAATTGTGTTTTTGACCATAGTATTTTAAATGGTATTGTGAACCTGAATCAAAGATATCATTTTTTTCTCCAAAGCAGAAGAAGGTCTCAGGTACTTGTCAGTTTTGATGTATAGGACCCCGGGGTACAGGAGATGCACAATTCTTCAGAATAGCCTAAGATATAGTCTGAGAAACTGGATATTTTTGGCAAGAACTCTTAGTTATTCAGTGGCTTTCATAATTCTCCAGGTACCTGGTTCTTATCAATTATGTATTAAAATAAGCAGAGATAGAAAAATACCTCTAAAAATAGACTATAATATGGGGATTTAGCAAACAAAAATTTGCATGTGAAAGTCAACAGAGAACAGAATATAATTATGCATTTGTAACAGTGATGCAAATAGTAACAGATAATTTTGTATATTCCTAATACATGTAATCCCATGATTACAATGAGAATGTAAACCAACCTCTTAGGATAAGGCTTGAGAATATAACAGGGAGAAGAGGGAACTGAGAAAGTTCCTGGAAGGTTTTAGGCAAGGCCAAATCTAACTATTGGGAAACCCTTACTTTATAGCCTAGGAACAATTAGTGGATGATAGATACAAAGAAATATTACATTGTATGTAGAAGAACAATTTGGGAGTGGGTGTATAATTTTAGCGGTAAATAATGAATCACTGAAACATACTGATAATGAAAATTATACTGATTGCGTACCTGGCTCCCTGCCACGTAACAGCGGTCCTGCCTGAGCTGCTCGACATTATAGCTGGGGTGGCAGTGGAAACCCCAGACTTATTGTTATGGGGGATTTTAACCTGCCATCTGCTGGTGAGATGTCAGAGACGGCCATGGACCTGACCCAGGTAGTTAAAGGCCCCACCCACTTGGGGAATCATACTCTGAACTTGATTTTTGTCTTTGATCAGTGGCTGAATGATCTAAGAATAGGGGATATAGACATCAAGCGCTTGTCATGGTCTGATCATTCTCTCCTTCACATGGACTTTCAAGTCACTTCCACCCACCGCAGGGAGACGGAACCAACCAAATGGTTTCGTCCCAGGTGCCTGATGGACCCCGAAAGGTTCCTGATGGAGCTTGGGCCATTTCCTGAGACTCTGGCTCACGACTCGACTGAGGACCTGGTGGTTGCCTGGGACAGGGTGGCTACTGGGGCCTTGGACCGCGTTGTGCCTTTGCGGCCTCTGACCCGATGCCGATCTTGTCTAGCTCCTTGGTTTTCCGAGGAGCTGAGAGAGATGAAGCATCGGAAAAGACGCCTGGAGAACGATTGGAGGACAAGCCAATCTGAATCTGACTGAACACAGGTGAGATCTTATATTAAGACCTACCTAGTGGCGATAACAGCGGCGAAGTCTAGCTACTTCTCCGCTCTTATTGCATCTGCAGAGAACTGCCCAGCCACGCTGTTTAGGGTGACCCGCTCCCTACTTCAGGTGGGGGTACGGGAAGATCCCTTACAGGGTCGAGCTGAGGATTTTGTACAATTCCTGCATGATAAAGTCACTCAGATTTGGGAAGGCCTGGACTCTGATTGGGTAGATCCAGGGGAGGAGACGGGGGTAGATCTTGAGAGCATTATCTGGGAAGAGTTTGACTCTGTGGCTCCTGAGGACGTGGACAGGATTCTGAGCAAGTTTAGCGCTGCCACATGTTTATTGGACCCGTGTCCCTCCTGGTTGGTACTGGCCTCCCAGGAGGTTACACAAGGCTGGCTCCAGGGGATTATAAATGCTTCTCTGAGTGAGGGTGTCTTTCCCACCACCTTGAAAGAGGCGGTTGTGAAGCCCCTCCTCAAGAAGCCTTCCCTGAACCCAGCTATATTATCAAATTATCATCCAGTCTCCAATCTTCACTTTGTTGCGAAGATTGTTGAGAGTGTGGTGGCGCGACAACTACCCCGATACCTGGATGAAGTTGTCTATCTGGATCCGTTCCAGTCAGGCTTCAGGTCACGATACAGCACGGAAACGGCATTGGTCGCATTGGTGGATGATCTCTGGAGGGCTCGGGACAGAGGTTGCTCCTCTATCCTGGTCCTATTAGATCTCTCAGCAGCTTTTGATACCATCGACCATGGTATCTTACTGCACCGGCTGGAGGGGTTAGGAATAGGGGGCACCGTGCTTCGGTGGTTCTCCTCCTTCCTATCTGACTGTTCGCAGTTTGTGTTGGCAGGGGGGCAGAGGTCGACCTCGAGGCACCTTATTTGTGGGGTGCCGCAAGGATCAGTCCTCTCACCCCTTCTGTTCAACATTTATGTAAAACCGCTAGGCGAGATCATCCGTGGTTTTGGGGTGAGTGTTCATCAGTATGCTGATGACACACAGCTATACATCTCCACCCCAGACCACCCCAATGATGCCCTTGCTGTGATGTCCCGTTGCCTGGAGGCCGTGCGGATCTGGATGGGGAGAAACAAGCTCAGACTCAACCCCTCCAAGACCGAGTGGCTGTGGCTTCCGGCATCCCGGTATAGTCAGCTGGTACCATCACTGACAATAGGGGATGAGATCTTGCTCCCCACAGAGAGGGCCTGCAACTTGGGTGTCCTCCTGGATTCACGGTTATCTTTAGAAGATCATTTGACGGCCCTGGCCAGGAGTGCCTTTTATCAGGTTCACCTGATCCACCAGTTGTGTCCCTTTCTGGATTGGGACGCTTGCGCATGGTCACTCATGCCCTAGTTACCTCCCGTATGGACTACTGTAATGCTCTCTACATGGAGCTCCCCTTGAAAAGCACCCGGAGGCTCCAACTGATCCAGAATGTAGCCGTGCGGGTGATTATGGCGCAGCTCGTTGTGCCCATGTAACACCTCTCCTACGTGAGCTGCACTGGCTCCCGGTGGTCTTCCGGGTGCGATTCAAGGTGTTAGTTATCACCTTTAAAGCGCTCCATGGCTTAGGACCTGGGTACCTACGAGACCGTCTTTTGCCACCAATAGCCTCCCACCGACCAGTTCGTTCTCACAGGGAGGGACTACTCAGGGTACCGTCAGTCAAATTATGCCGACTGGTGAAGGCCCAGGGGGACGGCCTTCTCTGTGAGGGCTCCAACCCTTTGGAATGAACTGCCTCCTGAGATACGAAATATCCCTGATCTCTGTGCTTTCCACCGTGCCCTCAAAACCCTGATTTCCAACAAGCGGGGCTAATCATATGAACATGTGAATGTTTTTAAAATGTTATCTAATTTTAGGTTCTATTTAATTGGGCCAAACTATATTATAATAATAATTTTAATTAGCAATTTTATGATGTTTGTGTATCTATATTTTTCTTGACTGTACACCGCCTTGAGTCCTATGGGAGAAAGGCGGTATAGAAATAAAATAAATAAATAAATGAATAAATAAATAAATGAATGAATGAATAAATAAATAAAATAATAATATGTGACTGTCCAATACTGAGAAAGATTTAGCCTCTTTTTTTCTTCAACATACTTTTTTATTATATTATCCACTTTCCTTCCTTCCTCTCTAAACAAATTAACCTGAATCCCAATTTCTGTTCTCTGTGTATTTTTATTTTTCAGTATACATTCTTTCCAATTTCTTACAGACAGGATGAGTTGCATGCTGTATAATTCTAAATTTTTCATTTATATTGTTTCTAGTGATGTAACATGGTTAGACTATGGCTTTGAGAATAATTTTCAGAACTACAGTAAATTAATTAATAATTAATATTATTAATTAACAGTTTAAAATTATACAGGATATATGAGATAGACTACTTGGATCAAACCAAGATCTGAAGCTGGAGGTCACTACCCAGATGTAAAAATAGATTAGCACTTTCAAACTCTATGACTTTCAAAGTAATGCTTTCCCTAGGGCCCTGAACATTGCCATTTGTTATTACTTTCGAAGTGGAAGTATTATTAGGCTGGGTATTAATTTGAAAACAAATTGTTTATGAACTAGGCCAGATCATGCTAGAGGAAATGAAATTGTATCAGAATATTCCCTGAACCAATATCTAAGCTCCTCATCACAGTCTTTCTCATTTGTTTAGGACACAGAAGTTAAATCTCCAGAGAAGGGCGGCATATAAATAAATAAATAAATAAATAAATAAATAAATAAAAATCTGGTACTCATTAATACCATCTTTCATTCTACATGTTTAATGGCCAATCCCTTTTTTTAACTTTAGGAAGGAAAAGAAAAGGCAATGACTAATGGGGATGGCTGCTCCCAAATGAATAAACAAAAATTTGTTAATTTTGTTCAGCCATTAAGGTGAAGTATAAAAATAAAAGTAGTGCTCCCTCCCTCAAAATTTTTTCCCTGCCAAAATTTATCTTGTGTTTTATAATGTTATTAACATTTTTGATAAAAAAAGATAAAAATTAGTATAAATTAATAAAAAGAAACAAAAAGGGAAAAGAAATAAAGGAGAAACCTAAAAGTACATGAAAGAAAAAAAGCAAAGAAAAAAAGAAAGACAAGAGATATAAGGAAGTGGATTTGTATTTTTTCCATATTTTCAATACACATAATGATTTTTAAAATTCACATTAACTTTGTTATAATACAAAAGGTATAAGTATACAATCTGAAGAGATACCATAGTATACAAAAGGTATAAAATGCTACCCAAATCTCAAGTCATAATCTTCTAACTGCAGAAACCTTCTATTTCTAAGCAGCACCTATTCTTTGATAGAGCTGCAAAATAGAATTTCAAATCAGGTAAACTTAATCCTACTTTTTCCTTTGCAACTTGTGGGTGGGGGATGTTTCCCCTCCACACAAATATCCTTTTGCCACACAATATACCCTTTTGCCTCTTTTTAAATGGTACACCAGTTGTCAAACCAGCTTTGTCTGAAACAAAAATATTGTTTTAGGCAAAATATTCATTTTTATCACAAAAATTCTCCTTAGCAGCAACATTCTTTTCCTAACATAGAATAATTTCATTGCATATTTAACATAGTTATTTTGAAATAATATGCAATTCATATTTGTCCTATTGATATTCATATATTTTACTTTCTTCTCAATATTAAAACCCATTTTATTTATCAATTCTGTTTTTCTTCTACTTTTATGAGGTTTTTTCTTAACATCTTTATCTTCAGTGTTGTGGATCTTAAAATCTGCTAATGCACTAAATTCTTTCAATTTCCTGTTAATGTTCTAATTCCCTTTGAAGGATCTTTAAAAACCAACTAATCTGCAGAAACCCTTAATTTATAACTTTAAAAAAAAAATCTTATTCCCACAATTCTCTTCTCTTGTTTTATAAGAAGAATCAAAATAAGCAAGAGAAGACATAGTGGGCATCCCTGTCTTGTTTCTTTTTGCATCTCACAAAAATTTGTTAAATCTCCATTAATAATTATTTGTGGTTTTTGTGAAGTATAAATCAGATTTACATATTTTATAAATTTGTTTCCAAAACTTTGAACAAAAAAGCCAATTCAAATTTATTTATTTAGTTAAAACATTTATATAGCCACCCTACATCCAAGTCTGGACAGCTCCCAATCAATAATGAAAATAACATCACTAAAAACAGCATTGTATATATGTACATTCTTAGATTAAAATTATACTTATTTATTTAAAACATTTATATAAATTTTCAAAAGTCCTTTTCTACAGAAGAAATTAAATGATGCATGTTTTTCATTATGTTGCTCCAAATATTGCAAAATATCCAACATGTTTCTAAGATTGTCCCTTAACTATCTTTTAGGTAAAAACCCATGTTGATCTCCATGAATAAATTTGTGCAAAATTATTTTCAGTTTATCAGCCAGAATTATTGTAAGCAATGTATAGTCATTATTCAATAAAGGTATCAGCCTTTCTTATAAAAGTCCATTGTTTTCCTTCTTAAGGTATTATTGTTACCTCTTTCCAACTGTCTGGCATGCTTCCGTCCTGTAAGAGAGAACTCATTGTATTTTGTAATGATCGTAAGAGTTCATCCACAAAATATTTATAATAAGAACCTGCTAATCCATCTGTTCTAGTAACCTTTCTTAGTTTAATCTTTTTTATAGCTTTAGAAACTTCCCTTATTGTTATAGTCCATTCCTAATCTGTTTGTGTTCCTCTGTAATCCTCAGTAAATGTTGTAGGTATTTTCTCCAGAGAGATGTCACTTGCAATATGCAAGTAACTTCCCTTCCTAAAAATCAGTTTATTCTCCCTGTTGTGAGTATATTTCCTGATATTAGGTTTCTTATGTATCTCCTTGCGATATTTGAATTATTGTAGATCATCAAGAGCAATGTATAGCAGCACTTAGGAAACTATCAGAAATCAGTAGTACTGAAAATACTGTCAAACTAGTGAACTAAGTAAAACTAAGATCATCCTGATTTGAGGGCAGGTGTATATGTTGATCATTGAAATCATTTTTCTTCTTCTCTATGTTCTCACCATGGCATTTTATGCAAGCAATAAACACTCCTCCCCACACACTCCATTTTGGTATGACTTCTCAGGTATAATCATTTGCAGTGTGTCACAGTTCAAGAGCCACAAATACAAATTGAAGATTTACAGAAAGTTTTGATTGATAACAGCAAGTCAGAAAAATTGCGGTATGTTCCAAATTTTCCTGATCTGCTTTAAGGATTCATATTTAATCCAAATCTGGAGGAGAGTCCTAACAGATGTCTATATGTTTTATCCAAAACAAAATCTCTTTAGAAGGGTTGTCCAATTATTATAGACCTGAAATTAGAAGTTTTAAGTTTCATTGATGACAATGAAAAGGTAGTGGACTTCCTGAAATTTGAATTATTATTATTATTATTATTATTATTATTATTATTATTATTATTATTATTATTATTTTGACTAAGTTTATTCCAATTCCTTCTGACTTTAGAATTCATTATTAGATAATATATCTTCATTCACATGTCCTCCATTCATTCTAGATCTGCTTGCAAAGAAGTTTAATGCTTTGAATCAGTACATAATATTTGTTTGTCTTCATATGTTTGGGAGGGACACCCATCTACAATTGTGCTATACTATTTTGTATATTTTCAAATTTCATATCCAAGAAGCAATTTCTAGGAGATATTATACCAACTCCATTAAAATTTTAGCACTCATCTGAAATGAATTCCAATTTATACAACTTATTATATATCAAAACTCTTTCCTGATCCACCTGACTTGAGACTTGGATATTATTCTCATTCTCTTAAGGTTTATTCTCTGTAGTCTTTGCTTCTCCAGAGCTTCTAAGGAAATTGAAGCCACACCAGGCAGTTCTTGAAAATGAGGCCACTACTACCAATATAGAAACATCAAATGTTCTGAAAACAGGGATGCAAAACGAACCAGATGATATCTTATGCATTCCCAATAGAACTGCATTTCATTCCAAGTTTTATCTATTGTACCGAAGTATTTTCCAAAGCTATCATTCCTGTGTATAGCTTTATTTTTATTTTGTCAACAATTTTATCTATTTATCAGCCATTTTGTTTATTAGCAGAAGGAAAACCAGAAAGTTCATCACTGCAAGCTGCTTTTCATATTATATTTTAATCACTATCTATTGCAGTTGACCTCTTTCTTCAACCCAGAAGTTCTATCATTTGGGATATATAGTACAGCTCTTCCACATAACAAAGGTATTCTGTTTTAGTCTATTTAGACACTCTGATACTATGAACACGGGAGAAAGCTCCTAGCTGTTATTAATACACTTTGCATATAATATAAAATATGTCTAATATAACAATTTTGATCAATTATAATTGGATTATACCTATAATGTGGAAGCATGGCATTCTGGGCATTGAATTCAACAGTGCTCAATATAGTTTGGTATAGAACAATTTGTTACTTCTTTACCACTATCACATAATTTAGAAGTTATAAGCTGAAGTGTATAACTATACACTTATAAATAATCACACATCTTTAAATTCATGTAATCTGAATATTAGAATTAAACATTCTAAGTGCTTCAAGGATATTTTCAAACTAGCAGAAAAAAGTGTTTGATGTAATATATAGAAACACTTACTGATATTCTGAATCTCTTATTTATCTACTTGTCTGTCTATTAAAAATGGGCTTCGCTTCGGCAGCACATATACTAAAATTGGAACGATACAGAGAAGATTAGCATGGCCCCTGCGCAAGGATGACACGCAAATTCGTGAAGCATTCCATATTTTTACGGAGTGAGTTAATGAGGCTAATTGAAGTGTGAGGGGGCGAAACTGACAGGCAACGGAACTGAGGCGATTTTGAGAAAGCGCAACGGAGAGGTGTGGATTGGAAATAAAACACATAGTTATAGATTTACCAGACAGAAATTGGGAAATAGACAAAGATTATTCATTTGGGGAAAGGGATACAGATCCAAGTGTTGGACTAATTTTAAAAAAAAGAAATGGAGGTGGTACGGAGACAATAAAGAAGAGACAAAGAAGAAACAGTATCTAGTTTCGGGAGTGACTGTGAGGGATTTAAAAACTTTGTAATGGTGGCAGAGCTTCAGTGAACAGATACTGTAACTATATTAGAGTATTAACTTGCAAATAAATAAAAAACATTGAGGCTCTGGAAGAGGTGTTTAAAATATTTTTAGAAGGCAAATTGAAGGACTTTGGAAACAATTACAAACTAGACGACTGAAAAGACACAAAACCAGACTTCAATTCTGGAACTTAATACAACGAAAGAAATTTATTTTATTGTTTGAGAGACTTAATTTATTTGAATTATTTTAATTGAATTATTTTAATAATATTTTAAGTACTTTTAAGTACTTTTATCTATTTATTTATTTGTTTATTTATATAATACTTAATGTTTTAATATAGAATAGAGTATATAATATTATAGCCCAAATAGCATAAGGTTTAGGATTACTTAAGTTTAAATGTTAAATATATACTTTTTAATATATTCTGGAACCTAATATAACGAAAGAAATTTATTTTATTGTTTGAGAGACTTAATTTATTTGAATTATTTAAATGAATTATTTTAATAATATTTTAAATACTTTTAAGTACTTTTATCTATTTATTTGTTTATTTATGTAATACTTAATGTTTTAATATAGAATATAGTATATAATATTATAGCCCAAATAGCATAAGGTTTAGGATTACTTAAGCTTAAATGTTAAATATATGCTTTCTAATATAAGTAAGAAAAGTTGGAATATATAAATTTTGAATAGATATAATAATAAAACACATAGCATATGTTTTTTCTTATTTCTGTTTTATCTTGTTTTCCTATTCTAATAGTTTTTTATGTGACACAATTTAATATTAATTTAAAAATTGATTTGGTGTTAAAAGAATGAATTGAAAATTGATTATTAATATTGATATATATTGATTTAAATAAGAATAAATTTATTAAAATTGATAAAATTTATTAGAGATATAACTAAAGATTTAATAGAACTTAATATAATTAATAATATATTTAAATAGAATATTTAATTTAGAAACTGAAATATGACTTGCTGAGATATCATATTTTATCCCTGCTCCTTATTTAAATTTAATTAATCCCTCATATAATGATATTATAGTTTGAAATTTGACTTGTATTTGAAAACTAAACAAGTGATATTGGCTTCTGTAATTATCAGAAGGAAAATGCGTGAAAATTTGGGAACTATTAAATTAGAAAATTAAGATGACAACTACTGGCTCATTAATAATGACAAAACCAGGTAAAAAGGCAATAGCCAATCAAGCAATGTCTATTATGTCATCAGCACAACAGAAAACAATAGACACAATGTTACTTTCAGAAAAAGAGAAATCTCCTCAATCAATTAACATCAAAAACATTCACTCAGTATTATCAATGATACAAGAGAGTATGAACAAAACACAGGAATCAATTGCTGATAACCATCAAGAAAGTAGGAAAAACCATGAGGATTTGAAAATGGACATAGGTGAAGTTAAGGATAATCTAAAAAAAATGGATAATAAGATGGAGAAAATTCAACAAAATATTGCTAAAAATGAATAACCGATCCAAAATATTGAAGATAAGATGGGCAAAGTAGAAAAAAAGATAGAAGAGTCAGAATGTGATCAAACAATAATAAACAAAGAACTGGAAGATTCAATTTCATTCTTAGAAATGGAAAAGGCGTTATTTTACCTAATATTTCAAAATATAGTGGAAAACAGAGAGGAAGATTTGAGAGATGTAATGGTGGGAATTCTGGCTGAAGCAACGTTAAAGAATAAAGAAGAAATTAATAAGGAAATTGATGAAATTTATAGAGTATTCACAAATTACGCCTGAAGAAACAAGTTACCAAAAGAGGTTCATATTAGATTTGCAAGGAAGTTGGTGAAAGAGGAAATATACAAAAAAATGAGAGAAATCCAATTATATATAAGGGAAAAGAAATAATTACATTAAAACAAATACCAAGAAGAATAAGAGAAACAAGGAAAAATTATAACTTTCTGACAACAGAATTACACAAACATAAAATAATGTTCTGGTGGTTAACGCCAGAGGGACTGCTTGTTTCATGGCAAGATAAAAAATATAAACTTGATACACTAGAGAAAGCACAGCAATTTTTTGATAGCAATCTTTTTCCTGAGGAAGAACAAGAATCTGAAACACAGCAAGAAATTGCAAATCAGGAGGACAAATACAGCAGAGAAAAATACAGCAAGAAGAAAGAAAAAGAGGGGAGAAAGAAAGAATGGAAAGAGAGGGAGCAAGGGATAAAATACAAATTACAGAAAAAAACGCTAGGAAAATAAGAACTTCAAGAAAATAGAAATTTGAAATGGAGAAAGATTTAAAATTGATATCGATTAACATAAATGGACTAAACATTCCATCAAAGAGATCACGTATTTTTAGAAATTTACAAAAATTGAAGATAGATATTATAACATTACAAGAAGTTCATATTAAAAAACAACAGCGCAGTTTATTAGAGAACAAACGATTAGGAAAACTTTATACGGCACTAACAGAACAAAAAAAGAGAGGTATAGCAATGTACGTCCGGAATCATATACAATCAAAGCAATTATTTGCAGATGAGGGGGGTAGGATGCTGATGGTTGAAATTGAAACAGAAAAGAAGAAGATATTACTAGTATCACTTTATGCACCAAATGGAACCCAAATTGATTATTTTAAAAAGATGCACAACAAAATTAAGGAACAGGAATACCAAAACATATACATAATTGGAGATTTTAATGCAATTGTAAACATAGAGAAGGACTATAGGAGTTGTAAACATAATAAATCCAGGAAAAAAACACTTCCAGAAACATTTTATGATATAGTAGAATAATTTCAATTACAAGATGCCTGGAGGGAACTCAATTATAATAAACAACAATACACATTCTATTCAAATCCACATCAATCATGGTCCAGAACTGACATGGCTTGGATGACGGCAGAGCTTATAGCAGACGTTAAACAAATATAAATTACAACAAACACATGGGCTGATCATAGCCCCATTGAAATAACATGGAAGGGACACCAAAAGCGTAAAAGATGGATGATGGATAGAGATATTATAAATGACAAACAATATGTGGATATGATCCAAAAAGAATTGAAAATATTTCTACAAATTAATGTGAAAGAGCACACCAGTCTACAAAATCTATGGGACACAACCAAGGCATATATCAGAGGCTTAACAGTTGCCTATACTGCACAAAAAAATAAAAACAAACAACAAATAAAACAAAATTTACAGACAATATTACATCAATATGAATTAGATCTACAGAAACAGCCATATAATCAAGAAATTAAGGGGAAAATAAATTTAACAAGGCATAAATTAAATTTGATCACAACAACAGAAATAGCAAGAAAAATAAAAATCACTGAACAAAACCAATTTGAACATGCAAACAAAACCGGACGGTGGTTAGCATATAAATTGAAAATAGAAAAACAGAGGAATATTATAATACAGTTAAAAGATGTAGATGGTTGTTTATACCAGAATATTGAAGACAAAAAATGAATTGCAAAGGAATTTTTCAAAAACTTATACGCAAAGGAAGAGATTAGAGAAGAAAATATCATAGAATATTTAAATAAAATAAAGATTCAAGAATTAGAAGAAGAACATATAGAATTATTGAACAGACCAATCTCAATGTTAGAATTAATAGAAGCAAGGAAGAAACAAAAAAATAACAAGACACCGGGAACAGACGGTATACCGGCAGAGTTTTATAAGACATTTCAACAACCATTAGATGATATATTAATACAAGTTTTCAATGATGCATTAATGGAAGCTGAAATTCCGAAGTCATGGAATGAAACAATAATCACATTAATACCAAAACAAGATTCGGATCCCACGGAAATTAAAAATTATAGACCAATTTCTCTTCTCAACGTAGATTATAAACTATTCACATCAATTATAACACAGAGATTGAAAAACCTAGTCAAATACTATATACATCCTGATCAAAATGGTTTTATTCCTGGAAGACAAATTCATAACAATACAAGAACAATTATTGACACTCTGGAATTCTATAAGCAAAGATCGGAAAACCAGTTAGCTCTAATTTTCCTAGATGCGCAAAAAGCGTTTGATAATCTCAACTGGACATTTCTATTAGCACAGTTAGAAAAAATGAAATTTGGAGAAAGATTTATAAAAATGATTAAAAAGATATACAACACCCAAACAGCAAAAATACAAATTAATGGAGATACAACTGAACAATTTGATATAAAGAAAGGAGTGAGACAAGGATGCCCATTATCTCCTATATTGTTTATATTAACATTGGAAATATTACTAGAAGAAATCAGGAAAGATACAGAAATAACTGGACTAAAAATAAAAAATCAAGAATATAAACTGCAAGCCTTTGCGGATGATATAGTATTCATTTTAGATAAACCCATACAATCTGGACCAAAATTAATGATAAAAGTACAACAATATGGAGAAGTAGCGGGATTGAAAATTAATAAACAAAAAACTAAAATTTTAACAAATAATCTTAACAAGTATCAAAAAGAAGAATTGGAAAATATATTAGGGATACAAATAGCAAAGAAAGTTAAATACTTAGGAATATGGATTACAAACAAAATATCAACGTTGAAGGAAGATAATTATATTAAATTGGCTAAACAAATAGAAAAGGATTTGGAAAGATGGGCAAAACTCCAATTGTCTCTTTTAGGCAAAATTGCTACCATTAAAATGAATATTCTGCCAAGAGTGTTATACTTATTTAGGGTAATACCAGTAAACCCAGGAAGAACATATTTTAAAGATTTAGACAGAATGATATTAAAATTTATTTGGCAGGGGAAAAAAGCAAGAATCAAATTAAAACATCTACAAGACAAAAGAGAGAGGGGGGGAATGGGACTCCCTGATTGGCAGAGTTATTACAAAGCCTCAGCGTTAATATGGATAAAAGATTGGATCGAACTCAAAAACATAAGAACATTAATATTGGAAGGTTTTGACTTAACAAGAGGTTGGCATGCATATCTTTGGGGAGAGAAAATTACAAAACAAGAACAATTCCGCAAACATATTGTAAGAGATAATTTGCTTAAAATATGGAATGAAATCAGAAAATATCACTATGATAGGATTCCTAGGTGGACTTCCATAATGGAAGCACATATTTATCCAAATACAATAGATACAAATAAATTAAAAACATATAAGGACATCTTAAATGAAGAAGGAAAACTAAAAACAAGAGAAGAATTGAGAATGCAAAATGTGGAAATAGAGTGGTGGTCATATTTGCAATTAAAATCCAGATATAAATCTGATATGGAAAAAAACGGAATTCAAATGGAACCAAATCAGTTGGATAAAATTTTATTAGGCCCCAATGAGAAATTAATAACCAAAATTTATAATTTTCTATTGGAATATAAACTAGCAGAGGAAGTAGTTAAAGAGAATATGATCACATGGGCGACGAATTTTGGGTATGCAATAGAATTAAATAAGTGGGAAAAATTGTGGAAAAATATTAATAAATTAACATTATCTGTACCATACAAAGAAAATGCTTATAAATTGTTCTATAAGTGGCATCTACCACCGGCGCGAATTTCTAAAATGTTTCCCGGCACATCTCCACTCTGTTGGAAATGTAAAGCGCATAAAGGGACATACTATCATATATGGTGGTCATGTCCCAAAGCTAAAAAATTCTGGAACAATATAAAAATGCAACTGGAACAAATAATAACTCAAAAGGTGCCATTAAAGCCAGAAACTTATTTATTAGGAATACCTACAAACAAATATGAAAAAGAAATAATATATTTAATAACACACATTTTGACTGCAGCAAGAATTATATACGCACAAAATTGGAAACAATAAGAGGTCCCGACTCAAGAGAAATTAATATCCAAAATTATGGAATGCGCTGAGATGGATAAACTTACCAAGGAGATCCAAGGAAAAAAAGAATCTGAATATTATCTGGTCTGGCAAAAATGGTATAAATGGTTAGAGGGAAGTGGAAAAAAAAGAGAAGAAGAAAGAAAGAAAAATTAAATAAAAGAAAAGATATCAATAGAGTAAAATAAATTTTTACATCAAATGAAATTTAAGAAAGAGACACGAGATATCAATAAAATAATATCATTATATAAGGTGAGAGAAATATTGTATATTGAAGAATATAGGATATTGATATTGTAACAATTCAGATATTATAGGTAGATGTTATAAAAATGATGTTTGTTGTAAATTGTTTTATTTGCATTTATAAATGTATTATGTGGTTTCTTAAATTAATAAAAATTTTAAAAATTAAAAAAAAATGGGCTTCACGATATGATATTCCATAGTTTAATCTTTCCAATACAAACGCTTGCCTTACAAACAGTAATAATCAGCAAAATTGGTAGCACATTACTCTCCTTTAACAATATTGCTTCCACCTGTACTTCAAATGAGCTATTTGATCCCACCTGGTAATGATGTTAGTCCCAGCTTCAAATCCAAGTTAGGAATATTTTTCTCATTCTCACTAGGATAATAATAATATGCCACCCATGATATCGTTTGAAGTAGAATCACTATGACAACAATAATTTACAATTATTGAACATACTTAAGCAATGGCTAATAGCTAACATATGTTGGACGCAACATATTCCTAGTTCATTCAATCAATGGAAAGTAGTAATATTCATTCTATTGCTGCTACTGCTGCTACTCAGTATTACAATGTATCTCAATCAAATGAAGGAAATAGATGATTCTGTTTACAAGAAGAGAGAAAAATATCCAACCAAAGCATAGTAAGAGCCAGTTTGTGTTTTTGATTTAATGTGGAAGAAGGTTTATCAGCCAAATACCAGGAAAAATTTGAACAAGGAAAGAGCTAGAAGAAATAGGACTGCAGATAATGTTTTGACAATTACGGTATATGAAAATATAACATTCTTGTCACTAGATTGTGTGTGTGGAGGTTGTAGATTTTTACTTGTAAATTGCACTTTTCGTAATTGTAAATTAAAATTAAATTAAATTTTAAATCTTCACAAAATTGTCAGAATTCTTATTCCTCTCTTTAAAAAAGATAACTTATTAAGGCAACTTATTAAGGCAGAAAGCAAGAATTAATATTAAACTGCTTCAAGACGCTAGGATTAGAGGTGGTTTTGGTCTACCAAATTGGGAACTTTATCACCAAGCGGCGATAACTAAGATTAAATAATGGATTCTACTAAGAAATATAAGACTATTGACTTTGGAAGGACATGATTTGCAACTAGGTTGGCATGCTTTCTTATGGTACGGGGAAAATAGGATACATGGATACTTCCAGAGACACTCTGCAAGAAACGGCTTGTTAACAGTATGGGAGAGAGTGAAAGAGAAACATTATATGGAAATACCAATGTGACTTTCAACAATAGAAGCTTGACACATCCAAATATGATAAACATGGACAATATTGTTAGATATAAGGACATTTTAACAGAGAAGGGAGAACTAAAACAGAAACAAGATTTAGAAAAACAAGGGATTGAGATTGATTGGTATACATGAGTGCAGATACAATCAAGATACGATAAAGATTTGAAGCTATGGTCTTAATTTGGGGGAATCAGAGTTGGATCAGATAATGACTGGAAAGGATGAAAAATGATTAAAAAGTTGTATAATTATCTATTGCAGATTAGATTAAAAGATGAAGAAGTAAAAGAAACAATGATAACATGGACGAAAAACTTTAGTTATGCAATAGAATTAGAGAAATGGCAACAACTATGGGAAAGGAATTATAAATTGACTATGGCAATTGCATATAAAGAAAATTGATATAAAATGTTTTATAGATGGCAAATGCCACCATAAAGACTAGCAAAATGTTTAAAGATAAACCAGCTAAATGCTGGAAATATTTGCATCTGCCGGGATCATATTATTATATGTGGTGGTCATGTACGGAAGCAAAAACTATTGCTAGAATACAGACATGGCTAGAGGAAATGTTACATAAACCTATAGAATTAAAACCAGAGATTTTTCTATTGGGTATTTTGCCAAGAAGATATAGCAAAGAAGAAGTGTATTTAATTATACATATAATAATAGCAGCAAGAATTGCATTTGCACAAAATTGGAAGACAGAAAAAATCCCATCAGAAGGTGAAGTAATAAAAAAGATTTTAGACTGTGCAGAAATGAACAGATTAACGCTAAGAATAAAAGATAAAGAGGAATTGGTGTATTTCAAGACCTGGGAAAGATTCTATGTATGGATAGAAAAGAAATATGAATAAAAGTTGATAGATAAATGATATAGATAATAGAAAGTTAAATGAGGGATAAGACAAAAAAGAAAAAGAAATAGAAACTCAGATGACACTAGAGTAAATAGAAAAGGGGGATGGAGGAGGAAGAAAGAAGATTATAAATATAAATGTACAATTATGAAATGATAGATTGGGTAAAATGGGAAAGAAATTGAAAAGAAAGTATACCGTATTTTTCGGAGTATAAGTCGCACTGGAGTATAAGACACACCTTAATTTTGGGGGAGGAAAAAAAGAAAAAAAGAATTCCGCCTCTGCCTACCAGCATCAGGATCAGTGGCATCCTCACTTCCATTTGGATTTTGATAACACATAGCACAGATCTTTAAAACATATCCTATCTATTTAACCGGACTGGGTAGGGTGGGGTGGGGGATGATTTTCATGGGGGCAATTATCTCAGGGGGTTAAGGAGAAGTCTGCTGCTATAGGGGGTGGGGATCTCCAGTCCTCGCACAAGTTATGAAGGCAGCCGTCAGAACTGCTGGAGTTGCTTCCAGGCAGATCCTGGGAGAACTCGGAGCTCTCAGTGGCTAAAGAGGAAGAAGAAAACTCTGGGCACATTGAGAACACACACTCTCTTGTTGCTGGAAGAAGGGGAGAAGGGCTGCTTCTCCTGCAGTCTCCCCCACCCGCCATCCTTGAACCTTGTTCCTACACTCCTTCCTCCTCAGTCACCTTCTCCTCCCAAATGGTCTTCATGCCCAGAGGGACTCTAGCCGCAGTTGAGGTTGGTTCCCCTCCCCTTGCTCTCTTAAACTGAACTGCACTGAGCAGTTGGGGGGGAGCAGTGTGAAAGAGAAATGTCTCAGCTCCCCACAGCCACTTGGCATTTTGACCACCCGAAACGAATCAGCTGCTTTCTCCCAGGATCATTTATCAATGAGTCAGAAAAGCAGTGCAGTTCAGTTTAAGAAAGAAAGGGGAGGGGGGAACCAACTTCAACCTTCTTCCAGCAACAGGAGAATGTGCTTTCTCAACGTGCCCAGAGTTTTCTTCTTCCCCTTTAGCCACTAAGAAGGAGGAGGGCACGCAACTCTGCAAATTGCATTGGAGAATCGGGAAGGAAAATGCCGGAAAATGCGATGCATGGAGGCAATGGTTTTGCAAAGCGGGCGCTTCTGTGTGGAGAGGTGTAAGGCAAGGTGCTCACCACCCAGACTGCCCCTTCTCCAGACTACCCAGGCTGAGGGCAGTCAGCTTCTGCTCCTGCCCAGGAGACGGATCTGGCCAGGAGGGAAGAGAAAGTGAGATTGCAGAAAAGGAGAAGGAGGGTGGGCGGCTTTGCGAATTGCTTCGGGGAATTGGGGAGGAATTGCCGGAAAACGTGATGCCTCCATGCATCACATTTTCCGGCATTTTTCTCCCCAATTCCCCAAAGCAATTCACAAAGCCGCCCACCCTCCTCCTCCTCCTTTTCTGCAGTCTCACTTTCTCTTCTCTCCTGGCCAGATTCGTCTCCCGGGCCAGGAGCAGAAGCTGACCGCCCTCAGCCTGGGTTGTCTGGAGAAGGGGCAAGCACCTTGCCTTACACCTCTCATGCAGAAGAACCCACTTCGCAAGAGCATAGCCTCCATGCATTGTGTTTTCTGGCGTTTTCCTCCCCGATTCCCCGTTGCAATTTGTACAGTCGCACGCCCTTATGAAAATGTGGCCATGGCAGTTTTCAGCAGGATCCAAGCAGCACCCTAACCGTTTCCGCCACCCATCTCCCAGCGTGCAACATTGCTTATTTTTGGCAATGTGAGGATCTTCACCGCCTGAAACCGCCAGAAAATGCGACACACAGAGGCCGACAATTTCCCAAGGGTGGGGGCCAGCGGGTGGGTGTGGCTACATTCAGAGTATAAGACACACCCAGATTTTCACCCCCTTTTTGGGGGTAAAAAGGTGCGTCTTATACTCCGAAAAATACGATATATTATTAGAAAATTGGAGTTTCTTGGATACCAAATAAGGGAAATATTGCACAACAAAGGAGAAAGAAAGGAGAGAGGAGTAGAGGGATAGAGGAGGAGAAGGAGGGAGAGGAATGGAAGAAAGGGAAAGGAGAGGAAGAAAGGATAGGGGACAAGAGCAGGAGAAAAGGAATTGGGGAAAGAGAGAAGGAATGGGAGAGAGGAAGGGGAAGGAGACGAGAGGAGAGGAGGAGGAGGAGGAGGAGGAAGAAAGCAGAAGAGGAGAAGAGGGGGAAGTCCCAATAGGTCATGTGATGCCACCGTGATGACGTGAGTTTGACACCCTTGGATTAGACGATTGAAGAATTTTCAGTTTAACAATTCTGATTGGTTGGGTGAAAAATTCTTGCAAGTTTTTTTCTCATGTCAGAATATATTCAAACACACTAGCTATATAGATACATTGCTTATTTTGTGATATAATAATTGTTTAATCAAGTTGAAATTTCTCAGTATAGTCATAAAGTTATTTTTAAATAATTCTTTTTAACAGCTGACATATTTATTTTTACAATTACACCCACCACCCCCACTTTTAAACAGTTTATTTACTTTGATAAATAATTCCTGTCTGATTTCAATAGATTGGGAGCTTTCAATCATTTACAAATAAAGTGACAGGAGTGGTCCATTCAATTATAGACCAATTAGCCTGATTGATATTGTGTTGAAATTGTACACTAAATATCTATAGTAAAAGATTGAGCACTGGGTAATTGAAAAAGGCTTGTTAGCAAAAGACCAACTGGTATTATGCCTGAGTGCCGGTTTTATTGATAAAAGCTTCATTTTACATCATCTATCTATGTCATAAAAGAAAAAATAGTTAAAGAGAATAATCTGTTCACAACATTTATAATTCTCATTGAAATAAACAGGGACATTGGAAGAAACTTATGGCCTTGTATATGGAACACAATATCTTTTATCTAATTCATGTCTGCCTTTGACTTTCTGCCATGCTAAAGAAGGAGACAGCTTTTATTGAAGTCTGACTAAAACAAAGGTGCTGTGGTTTTGGAAAGAAAATGACCAATATTTGCTGGTTTGTTTTCTCTATTGTTCTGTTGTAGAAATGAAGAACTGAAGCACATTCCTGGGTCAGACAGATCCGTTTATTTGCGCAAAGATTCAGGGCTTTGTTTGAAAGTTGCAACCTGAATGAATATTGGTCATTTTTCTATTACTTAAATATGTTTTCAAGACAAAGAGTCCCATGAGCCTTTTCCGGCTTCCATATATGGTTACATTAAAAATACATTTCACTTACATTACACTTTACTAATTATCAAACCATTACATGCTACTTAATACAATTATTTTGGCTATACATTTTCACTACTTCATGATTTAACCATTATACCTTAACTAACCCATCACTTCATGTTTTACAACTGTTCCTTAAAAGTGTAAATGCAGAAATTATGACTATACTTTTAAAACAATAAATAACTTTTTGCATCCCCTGTATCCGTCCAGATGTTCACAGTTGATTCTGTTAAGATGTATAGAATCAGAGAGTTGGACACAGGGCCATAGGTCAAGTGATTAGGGGGACATCCATGAACTAATTGCTCAGTTCTATTCACCAAACTCCATTCTTACTTTTTCTGCTGGATGACAGCTGAGCCTTATCAGAAGATATATTTGACTAATAAGGCAGTCCAGCTGCTTTTAGCCAGCACGTATCTTTAAGTGAATAGATGAGCTCATTCAAAGGTTGCTTAGAGTTCATAGGATTTGATCTGACTTTATATACCTGACTTGGAATGATTATTTCTTTTATTCACCTTTTATCTTCTCTTATTTATCCTGATGCCATCTCATATTCCCCCCTTATGGAAGTTTTTCCATGCATAAACTTTCATTACTGCTTACACAACATTCAATGTCTTCTAATACACAAAGCTAATATCTACCATTCCACACAATACATAACATATGATTAATCTAAGCAAGATAGTATTCTCTCCATTCTTTTCCAGACCCCATTTCAACATATGTGTCTGTATCCTGAGCTTTTTCTTCCATCAGGCGCTCTGTTAACACGAATGCCTGCTCCTTTTGCATCTCTTTTACTGCTCTGATAGATAGCTGTCTTAGTACAGGGATAACACAAGGAATAAAAACCAAGCCTGCTACAGAACAAATCAACAAAAACAATATTTGCTTAATCCACCCGGACCCAGGCACCCAAGAAAACCACATGTCCGATGTGTGTAATCTTTGACCTATCTTGGATGCCCTATCCTGTAAATCCTTGGCAATTCCTCTGACCACACCTGATTTATTCATGTAGAAGCAACAATCTTCTCCCAGAAATAAACACACACCTCCTCTTTCTGCGGTTAGGAGGTCTAAGGCACGTCGGTTTTGTAAGACCACTGCAGCCAATGAGTCTATTTGATCTTGGACCTCTACTATCGTCCCAGCTATCTGATTCAAACTTTCTTGAAATTCCTCGGATAGTTGTTGAAACTGAACTACTGAGTGTGTTAAACCACCTATCCCTGTACCCACTGCAGTTCCTATTCCCATGACTACTAATAGTGGGATTAGGATGGGTACCCGTTTTTGAACATGTCCCATGAGAGGAACAGGGATGGTGTGTTCTCCACTGACAACACCTATTTTAGGAAAAAGGTGTACTAGTGTGCATGTTCCAGTCCAATTTGTTGGTAAACATAAATACGCATTTGTCCCACAATAAAAGAAAACTCCCTTTTCCCCTACACACACACCTATGTTCATGGAGAAAGCATGAGCTCGATGGTCTTTTACATTAGTCCAGACTCCCAAAGTCCCTGCTACAAACATTCCAGCCAGAGGCTGTAATGGGACTTCTAGGGAAGGGTCCCTTTGCTTATCTCTGATGATTGGGCCTTCTAAAAGATATCGGGAGGTACTATTCCCTGGGGGAAAGAGGACACACATGCCAGTGCTGGATCTAATGGAGAGCCAGAGAGGGAAACGAGGGGGTTGAAATGGACTGGGGCACCTTTCCAGGGAGGCATTTCCGGATCCCTTCCATCCTCCCCATCTTGTGATGAAGGCAGTTGGTGGTGGGGAGAAAGAGACCTTATGATGAGATGAGTGATGTGCAGAAGGAAAAAGATCTTTGGTTAGTTTTACATCTATAAGGTCTGTTTTAGGACCAAAGGGAATTTCTGATGGACATTGTTCTTCTGTGAGGGATCCTACAGGCCTACCAGGTTTCTGATATCTCTTTACGCACAGTGAAGGTGTCCCTATGAGTTCCACACCCGTGGCTATCGGGCCAGCAATAGGGAGGCGGCTTTTTCCTAGCCGTTGGAATGCCTTAAAAAAATCTCCTTGTATTGGAGACACTGGTGCTTTATTCCTACTATCTTTTTCAAGGACTATTGTAGCTTTTGTCCTTGCCCAGAGTTGTGGTTTGACAGGAACTGCATGATAAGATGAGGGGCTAGCAGATAAACACAACCAGCATTTTTCACCAAGGTTAGGGTCATACTGATTAACAAGGTCTTGACCCACTTCCAGTATCTTTGATATGTAGTCTCCCCTTCTCAGTTGTTGCATGGGCCCATTCTCCTTTTCTATTCCCCCCGGTACTGGGATTGTTAGACTCTTGACTTTAGGTTTAGGAGTGGGTTTGGGTCTAAGGCTCCCTCCCCACCTTATGATACCACGCTGTTGGCGGGAGCGGACTTTATCCAAAGGGTCCCCATTCAGTGTTGTGATGCTGTTGTTTCCCCTAGGATTTTTGACATCTTCAATTCCTTCTACAGGGACAAGGGGAATTTCTTGAACATCCACACAACATGGGGAACTACTGTTCAAGTTAGCATCACTCACTAGACCCTTGGCTAATAGTACCCACAACCCCAAATAAATCATCATGACTTTATTCCCACACCCACAGGGCCTTTAAGAGCGCAAGACCCAAATTTTACACGTTCACCAAGTCCGGAAGATCTGTAGAAGTGTATGTAACTTGGGTGAGGTCAATTTCAGGTGGATCCCTGGGTTTCCCACAGAGCAAGTCCTTGTACATATAAAACAATACTCCCAGAAGTACTAAACCAGTGATGACCCAGAGTCCCCACACCCAATCTTCCCAAACCATGAGTGTGTGTATTTTTTTGATAAATGCTTGCTGAATACTATCACTGTTAATGGGTGTTACATTAAAATTTACAATTGTGGAATGTTGTCTTTCTCCGTTCCAAGCTTCGGCTGTGCGTAGAGAACCAGCTTCCGGGGTGGTTCAGCAAAGCTTGACGATCACCACCGCGCGTTGCCGGTAGGGCTTAGCAAGATGTCTTCTTGAACCTCAACACCAAGGGCCGGTCAGTTGTTGTCACCTGGTATGTGGCTGGATCACTTTGGTCTGCGGGCTTCAGTCTCGTCCAGTGGATCCAGGACCGTCCTTCCAGGGTCTTAACTGCAAGAGGTGAACACATCACAACAGTATATGGCCCTTTCCATCTAGGTTTTAAAGGCTCATTTTTCCAATGTTTTATCCATACTCTATCTCCTGGTTTGTAGTTGTGACCTGCAGTGGTAATAGGAGGGGGTCTGCATTCCTGCATATAATGCCTCAGTTTGTTGACATGATTGTTGTGCTGTTGTAATTGCAAAAGTAATTTTCTTGCTTCTACCCCCCCTTTTTGCACTAAATCTGGCCAGCCTTGAAAATGATGCTTGAACAAGGCAGGGGGTCTCCCATACAGAAGTTCGAAAGGAGACAGCTGGTATTTGGTTCGAGGAGCTGTTCTGAAAATGTACAAGGCCATGGGGAAAACTTGAAGCCATGGCAAGTGGGTTTCTAAGCACAGTTTTGTAATGATTGCTTTCAATGAGCGATTAGCCCTCTCACATTTCCCGCACGATTGAGGCCGAAATGAACAATGATACCTCCATTTCAGGCCTGCAGCTTCAGCCAAGTGGCGATTTATACGTTGCACAAATTCTGGGCCATTGTCAGAGCTGATGGTAGATGGACATCCAAATCTAGGGATTATTTCCTTTAAAAGAAAGCGTGCTACTTGTATAGCTAACTTATTTCGAGTGGGGAAGGCCTCTATCCATCCAGAGTAAGTGTCAATGAAAATGAGCAACGCTTTATAACCATGGCATTTGGGCATGTCAGTAAAATCCACCATTAAATAGTCCATGGGTAAGTAGGAGATTGGCTGCTGTCCTGGTGGTAAGCGCGGTCCTTGTTTAGCATTCACTTGTGCACACGTAGGACATTGGGAAGTTGCCTTGGCAACCAGACTCTGCAAGTTGGGTATATAGAACGTTGCTTGCAACTGTTGGGCCAAAGCAGTTTTGCCACTATGTGAGGTTTGGTGTGCCTCTGATACTAAAGGCCAAGCAAGCGAAACTGGTACCACTAAGCGATTGTCTGGAAGAGTATACCATCCCCTCACCAAACTGGCTTTCAAATCTCCTTCAGCTTTCTCCTTCTCTACCTGAGTATAGGTGGGATAAGATCTTTCAATGTAGGATTCAACTTCTTGTGCCATATAGAGATAATAATCATTCCTATCCAGAGGCAGGTGTGCTGCCAATTTGGCCTCTCTATCAGCAAATCGATTGCCTTGTGCAACGAGTGTGTCTGCTTTCTGATGCCCCGGACAATGAATGACAGCTAAGGATTTGGGAAGTTGTGCAGCAGAAATCAGTCTTTTAATTAAAGGGGCATGTTGAATTGGTTTGCCTGCAGAATCAGTGAAGCCCCTTTCCTTGTAAATAGCTGCATGTGCTTGAATAGTCAAAAAGGCATATTTACTGTCCGTGTACACATTAATAGTCTTTTCTGTGGCTAATTCTAATGCTCGGATGAGTCCCCACAATTCAGCTGCTTGGGCACTGGTACCCACTGGAAGAGAGGCACTTTCAATAACTGCGTGTTGGCTAACTATAGCATATCCTGCATAACGAGCTCCATTCTCCATAAAGCTTGAGCCATCAGTAAACCATGTAAGCTGAGCATTTGGAAGAGGGGTGTCAGTCAAATCTGGTCTACAGGAATACTGATGATCTAACACATGTAGACAGTTATGCAGCGGAAGGGATGCATCAGGAATTGGCATAAGGGTAGCTGGATTGATTGTAGCACATTGGTGAAGACTTATCTGGGGGTTTTCTAACAGCAGAGCCTGATATTTATGCAATCTCTGGTTACTTATCCACAAGTGTCCTTTGTTTTCTAGGATTATTTGCAACTCATGGGATGTATAGACTGCTACTTCTGAGGTAAAAGTCAGTTTGTTTGTGTCTCTCATAAGTTCTGCCACAGCGGCCAAAATTTTAAGACAGTGTGGCCAGCCTTGAGCCGGGCTGTCCAATTGTTTGGATAAGTAAGCCACTGGCCGTTGCCATGATCCTTGCTGTTGAGTTAATACCCCTATTGCCACATTCTGACGGACATCCACATAAAGACGAAAGGATTTGGAAAGGTCTGGCAACCCTAAAGCTGGAGAGGATGTAAGTGCTTCTTTTAAATGACTTAATGCATTTGTTTGTTCTTTGCCCCATTCAAACGGGTCTGTTTCTGCTCCCCGGGTTGAAGCATACAGGGGTTTGGCAAGTAAGGCAAAATTAGGAATCCACAAGCGACAAAAGCCCATGACTCTCAAAATGCCTCGCAGTTCTTTTCGATTTTTCGGCGGGGGCAGCTGCAAGATTGCCTGTTTCCTAGGTAATCCTAAATTTCTCTGACCTTGAGATAGCATGTATCCCAAATACGTAACCTCTTTCTTTACTAATTGAGCCTTTTTTCTTGAAGCTCTATATCCACAGTCTTTCAGTAATTCAAGGAGGGTTTGGGTATTTTTGAAACAGTTATCCTGAGTGGTTCCTGTTACTAACACATCATCTACATATTGAAGGAGACAGTTCCCTTCCTGAACAGGTTGGAAGTATTGCAAGTCCTGAGCCAAGGCGTGCCCAAAAAGGGTAGGAGAATTCTTAAAGCCTTGGGGTAATCTGGTCCAGGTATACTGGCAATGTCTACGCAATTTAGAGTCTTTCCATTCAAAGGCAAACAAGTCTTGGCTATCAGGATGTAAGGGTATAGTGAAGAAAGCGTCTTTTAGGTCTATGACGGAAAACCACGCGGCTGAAGGAGGGATGGTCCCCAGCAAAACGTAGGGATTAGGCACTATCGCGTGTAGCATGACCACGGCATTGTTAATTAACCTTAAATCTTGCGCAGGTCTCCACCCCCCATCTGGGTTTTTTATGGGCAAAATTGCTGTATTCCATGGGGATTGAGTTTGTCTAAGTATCCCAGCAGCTAAGTATTTGTCAATTAAAACTCGAATGGCTTCTGCCGCTTCTTGAGGAACATAATACTGAGGTACTCTGATGGGCTTGTATCCTAATTTCAGTTTAACTTCTACTGGGGAGGCAAATTTTGCTAGCCCAGGGGGGTTATCTTCTGCCCACAGAGTAGGAACATTAAATTCTTTCCATAAACTTTCCTGAGTTGATTCTTGCATTAACATTAATCGCCAAGTTTCTTCCACTGGATGTGACACTGTTAAATACTGTCCATTTTCATTAAAGGACATGGTGGCTCTTAATTTAAAAAGTAGATCTCTTCCTAATAGAAGAACTGGGCATTCAGGCATATACAAGAATTGGTGTTCTACTAGGCCATTCCCAACCTTGCATTTAACTGGTTTCAGGAGGCTGTGTGTGGCTGGGGTGCCTAACACTCCTTGGACTCTGACTTTTTCCTTTGACAAAGGGGCTACTTGTTTATTAACTACTGATCGGCTGGCTCCGGTATTAATCATCATGCGGACTTGACGTCCTCCCAGCCATAAATCCATCATGGGCTCCGGGGGTGGGTCCGTGGGGCCCTGGCCTCTTCAGTCATCCCATTCCATTTCAGCCAGGCCGATTACTTCCTCATTCCGGTGTGACTGGCTGGGTGGAATGAATTGCCTGTCAGCCCCCCTTCTTCCTCTGCAATCTCCTCTATTTCCTCTCATCCTTCGTCCTCGAAAGACACCTCTCTGATTTCCTCTCATCATCTGTGATCCACGCCCGTAAGATTCTTCTCTGGATTCCCTTCTTCTACGGGGACATTGTCTTTGCCAATGCCCCTCCTCTTTACAAATTGCACATTGATTGGGTCCCAGAATGACCCGCTCGAGTGCCAGAGCTAACATCTCTGTCTTCTTTCTCTCTTTAGCAGCCTGTCTTTTTTCCTCTTCTTTCTCTCTGTTCAGATACACCTTTCTAGCCACTTCTAAAAGCTCTGTTGTATTCTTGCCTAGTGCTCCGTCCAAGCGTTGTAATTTCTTTCTAATGTCTGGAGCACTCTGGCTAATAAAACGTTCATTTAACATAAATCTATTTGCTGGATCTTCTATGGGTATTCCCGTATTTATTTTATAAGATTCTACTAATCTGGTTAGAAAACTTTCAGGACTTTCATCTCTTTCTTGAAATATTGTTGCAGTCTTAGCTTAATTAACAGGACCCTTTGCAGCTTCTCTTAAACTGTTTAAGCACAAGAGGCGGTAATCATGTAATTGAGTTAAATGCTGAGCATTGTTTGCGTCCCACTGGGGGTCATTTTCAGCCCTCGCTCTTGTCTTGTCAGCTGCCTGATTCATATCAGGAAACATACAAGTTAATACCTTTTCTTTAGCAATCTTGAATTTTTCTCTATCTTCCATGGAGAGTAAGGTATTTAACAGTTGTTGAATATCTCCCCAGGTGGGCTTATGAGTTTGCATAATGGTGTTAAAAAGGTCTATAATTTCATATGGCTTTCGGCTAAACGGCCCATACTGTTGCTTCCAGTTAAGCAGGTCTGTAGTTGTAAATGGCTGGTACTGGAACAATGAACGAATGGCAGGGGGCCCTTGACCATTCATTTCATGAGTTAACATCTCCCTTAAGGGGGCCAGCGTTTCTGCTTTCTTAAGACTGGTTTGACTTCTAGTTCTGGAGCTTATAGGTTGAGATTCTCCATCTGTTTCTTCCCCTTCACTTTTGACTTCTCTTTTGACTTGCAAATGACACTTTTGAGGTTGAATAGTTTTTGGCGTTTCATTTGCTGGCAGTGGTGGGGAAAGGTTTTGTCCTGGAGGTATGGGATGAGGGGGAGCATAAGGGGGAGGGCGACTAACTTCTTCTTCTTCCTCCTGACTGAAAACTTTGTTTTTAGATATCTTTCTGTGGGTTTTATTTTTCTCTTTCATCAGGCACACTTTCACACACTCCTGCTGACATTTCTTAAGCCATGGGGGAGCTGCCTTTTGAGCAATCTGCCACTGGTCTATGTATTGAAACTGGTCCCAATGGCCCTCCCGAGTAATGACCCGATGTGCCTTGGATATCACTATTGGGTCCACTGACCCTTCTTCTGACCACCCTATGCCAAGAGCTGGCCATGTTTCTTTACATAACTTCTCCAAGGTTTCGGGATTACACTGGGAGTCACCATAAGTTCCACTGTAGGCACTTTTGAAATTGGCTAACATACACTGCAACAGTGTCCGTGGGACACGGCTGTTTACCACCCCCATCCTAACAACACTACCACTGGCCCAAGACACTGGACGTTCCAACAGTCGTCTATGGGAACCGCAATGGTTTAACCACCCACGCCAAAGAAATTCCTCACTGGGAGCTTTAGGACGACACCTTGCTCCCTGGGGGGTTAATCACGCCCCCCCCTTCCACCCAAAAGGGGTAGGTAACCTCTTTACTTATACTTGCCTGATGCTTTTCTTGTCCTGGTGGCCACCTGTGGAAAGGTACGGATCTGGTCTGACCTGAGGATCCTTGACTGGTCTGCTTCTTCACAGCAGGGCTCACGGCGTCTTCTCAGCGAAAGATTCTTTTAGACTTCAATGGAGTCTTTGTGGCCGGCCTGTGAACGTTTCCCTGGAAAGGCGTCGAATCCTGCCGGGAGCAGCCGTCAGGCAGAACAAGTGTCTTTGTTCCTCAGTCCCTTCGTGGTAACGCCAGAAAATGTTGTAGAAATAAAGAACTGAAGCACATTCCTGGGTCAGACAGATCCGTTTATTTGCGCAAAGATTCAGGGCTTTGTTTGAAAGTTGCAACCTGAATGAATATTGGTCATTTTTCTATTACTTAAATATGTTTTCAAGACAAAGAGTCCCATGAGCCTTTTCCGGCTTCCATATATGGTTACATTAAAAATACATTTCACTTACATTACACTTTACTAATTATCAAACCATTACATGCTACTTAATGCAATTATTTTGGCTATACATTTTCACTACTTCATGATTTAACCATTATACCTTAACTAACCCATCACTTCATGTTTTACAACTGTTCCTTAAAAGCTGTAATGTGTAAATGCAGAAATTATGACTATACTTTTAAAACAATAAATAACTTTTTGCATCCCCTGTATCCGTCCAGATGTTCACAGTTGATTCTGTTAAGATGTATAGAATCAGAGAGTTGGACACAGGGCCATAGGTCAAGTGATTAGGGGGACATCCATGAACTAATTGCTCAGTTCTATTCACCAAACTCCATTCTTACTTTTTCTGCTGGATGACAGCTGAGCCTTATCAGAAGATATATTTGACTAATAAGGCAGTCCAGCTGCTTTTAGCCAGCACGTATCTTTAAG
This sequence comes from Pantherophis guttatus, assembly GCF_059756535.1. Lineage (NCBI taxonomy): Eukaryota > Metazoa > Chordata > Lepidosauria > Squamata > Colubridae > Pantherophis > Pantherophis guttatus. Next base: position 70,428,043 of record NC_142066.1, on the reverse strand, counting down.
TGAATAGATGAGCTCATTCAAAGGTTGCTTAGAGTTCATAGGATTTGATCTGACTTTATATACCTGATTTGGAATGATTATTTCTTTTATTTACCTTTTATCTTCTCTTATTTATCCTGATGCCATCTCAGTTCAGCTATTGGAGTGTGATGATCAGGTAAAATAACATGCCTCACTTTGGAGGAAAACATATATCATTCACAAAAGTTTAGTTAAAGACATGTTTCAGGAGATTACCATAATCTGTTCTGCAGAAATGACATCTTATTTAAATAAAATCAAATGGGAAAATGCCTCACAACATTGCATTTATTTTGAAACCTAATTCATGGGTTTTTGACATTTACTTTATCTGGTAATTTTTTGATTATACTTACTGGGCACCATTTAGCAATTATTGCTCAAACTCAAAAATGAATCAGACTACTTAATTAAATATTCAGTGTTAGATGGAAGATAAGTAATCAGAGTTATTAACTGAAATCACTTGTACCTAAAAAATTTATCACAATGATGCCAATACTATATGCACTTTATGTCTATATTTTATAGTGTCACATATCCATTACCGTCTCCTAATTTAAAAAATTCTTAGCACACTGTTGGTCTAGTCACACTATTGGTCTAGTCAGCTGAATTTTTCAAAATCTGGAATAGTGAGAACTAGATTTTTCACAAAGTTTCCCAGTATAAGGCAAGAAAAAGATTGAACAAATGTATAATTAACATATGCAACCTCCTCTCCAAAAGATCTATGTCACAAAAGGATAGGATCATATGTTCATTGTAAGTTATACAACAAAGTATATGAATTATACTTTGCCCTTGTCACCTCCCACCTGGACTATTGCAACGCTCTCTACATGGGGCTCCCCTTGAGGAGCACCCGGAGGCTCCAACTGGCGCAGAGTGCGGCTGCGCGGGTGGTAATGGGAGCGACATGGCGTTCCCATGTAACACCACTCCTGCGCGAGCTGCACTGGCTCCCGGTGGTCTTCCGGGTGTGCTTCAAGGTTCTGGTTACCACCTTTAAAGCGTTCCATGGCTTAGGACCCGGGTACTTGCGGGACCGCCTACTACCACCAATAGCCTCCCACCGGCCGGTACGCTCCCATAGAGAGGGGCTCCTCCGGGTGCCGTCAGCCAAACAATGCCGACTGGCGGCCCCCAGGGGGAGAGCCTTCTCTGTGGGGGCACCTACTATCTGGAACGAGCTCCCCCCAGAGATACGGAGGATCCCGGATCTGCGCACCTTCCGCCGCGCCTTAAAGACCTTACTATTTCACCAGGCCGGCCTGGCCTAATTTTCCCCCTCTTTTATAAAAGATTTTTAAAAATTTTAAATATCTTTTGTATTTTATATATTCAATTTTAAATTGGTTTTAAAAGTTTGGGGTTTTAAATTTGTCGGGGCCAAAATTATTTAATTTGATTTTATTCTATTTTTAAATTTTGTATTGTATGTGTTTTTATTGTTTGGCTGTGCACCGCCCTGAGTTCTTCGGGAGTAGGGCGGTATAGAAATCTAATAAAATAAATAAATAAATTAATAAATTAATTAAAATATGTATGTTTCCATGTGTAGCATGGCATTCATTCAGACACATTATATCACAGTAGTATAGGACCACTAAATAAAATGATTGCTTTCAAAATGAGGTACTGCTGAAGCAGTCCATTTCTACAAAGTATCTTTTGAATTATACTTCTTGGATAATTGAAAGATTTATCTTAATACAGTCATAGAACTGTAAGCCTTCTGAAACTAGTAACCTTCTAAAACGAGTAATTATGGTTGAAAATATGTTTGAACATTTGGTCAGTTACTGTTATGGTGTAGTGGTTAAAGGCAGCAGACTAGGAAATGGTGTGTTCTAACCTTGTCTTGGCATAAAGCCAGTCACACACACTCAGATTTAAGAAGGAGGCAAAAGGAAAACAGTTTGAAAATGGTGCCAAGGAAACTGCAGACATTTCCCAGGTGTCAAGACTGACATTAAAGCACACAGACACATGTACAAACAAAATATTAGCTTAATTTATTAAGTTTCATTAATTTTTAATGAAATATCAGATAACCACATCTGCATTTTTCATGGTATTTTGGTTAACATTTTGAGAGTCATCAAAATCATACACAATTACAGATGGGAAATACAGATACTTTATAAATTATTACTATATATACTTGTCATTAAACTATCTAGTTGAACCTACTTTTTTGTAGGGTGAATTTTGACACCTACATTCTTCAATTATCCACAAATACATACAGTAATTAAAAGTGATATGTAAGGAATTATTTGTAAAATAAATATTATGATACAGGTAGTCCTCAACTTATAACAGTTGAATCCAGAATTTCTATTGTGAAGTGAGACATTTGTTAAATTAATTTTGTCCCATGTCCTTGCTATAGTTGTTAAGTGAATCACTGCAATGGATAAGTTAGTAACATGTTCATTAAGTTAATATGGTTTCCTCATTGACTTTGTTTGTGAGAAGATTTCAAAAGGTGATCACATGACCTTGGGTCAGGGCAACAGTCATAAATATGAACCAATTGCCAAGCATCTGAATTTTGATCACATGATAATAGGGATGCTGAAAAATGGTCATAATATGATATTCTACCTTAGTTATGTGTCCCTCTTTCCATTTTTTGTACTTATCCTTTTTGTCTTTCAGTTTCTTTGTGTAACCATACTATTTTCTTCTTCGGTTTCTTGTTTTTCTTTTTCAGCGGTATTGTCCTGGGCTTTTATTATCATTTTTTTTTTTAGAGCTTCCCATGCTTCTTGAGTTGTTTTCCCTTTTAGGATTTTTTATCTATGGAATTTTTCTTAGGCTCTCTCTGAGTTTGTCAAAATCAGCTCTTTTAAAGTTTAAGACACTAGTTGGGTTATATTCTATTGCTTGTGTTTGCATTATATCGAATTTCAATATGACATGGTCACTCTTGCCCAAGCTTCCAGCAACTTCAAATCCTTCTATAACTTCTTCTCTATTAATAAGAATTAGGTACAGTATAGCTTATCCTCTAGTTCCCTCCTTTACCTTTGGATAACAAAGTTGTCAGCTGAATTGATTACAAATCTCTTCGATCTTCCACTTGCTGCAAAGTTCTCTCCCAGTTGATATCAGGGTAGTTAAAGTCTCCCATTACTATTATGATGTGTTTCCTACATACATTTGTTAATTGATTAGCAAAGAGTTCTTCTTCTGCTTGGTTGGGTTGCTTGTGTTGCATTGCACCAGTGCTGCCACTCACAGCAAGATGGTCACTTGCACAATGGCACAATGCACCATGCAGCCTCCTGCCATGAGCAGAGGCATCAGCGTGATGAGTCACTCAGTGTCTGGCTGCAAGCGGCCACAAAAGAGCTCAGGCACTGACATGACAGGTGTCAGGGCATGGGAGGCCTGACTGCAGTGGTCCTAAGGTAAGCGGGTAAGACATCCCCCCAAAAGAAGACCTGATGCTTATTTTGGGGTCCAAAAGAACTGGGTCTTATTTTGGGGGAAACACGTTATTTAAGAGTTGAAAAAAAGATTAAAATTTTAAAAAGAATTTTAAAATTCAAAAAAGAAAATTAAAATTAAAAAAATGAATTTAAAAAGTTTTTTTTAAATATATTTTTTAAAGAATTTACAAAAGTTGCTGACCCTTTATGATGTATATGCCCTTCTTTTTTGTTGTAAATATCAAGCTGTTTCTAAGAAATGCTTTGCTCTTAACCCTCTACTTCCTGCCTTGAAATTTATCCCTTTCTTCCCTATCCACAAGTGTTTTGTACCTATCCATTTTCTACTTGCTTTCTTGCCGTTCAATTGCTTGGCCACTGCCGGAATTTTAGGTATGATATGCTGATGTGGGCACTCTGCTCTGCTTAGCTGATCTGTTGCACTGCTCTCAGCTGCTGCTGGTCTGCCACACTGCTGTTAACTGCTGCTGAGAGTGCTGCTGCTTAGCTGGTCCATTTCGCTACTCTCAGCCACTGCTGGTCCACCACACTGCTCTTAGTCACTGCTCTGGGCACTTACTCCTCTGCCACTTAGCTCTGCATGGCTGCTGCTCAAGATCTATGTGTTGCTCACAGCTGCTGGTCTGCTGCCATTTAGCTCTGTTTCACCGCTGCTCAGTGGCCTCTGTTTGCACCACACTGTCTCCATTCAGGCATCAAGCTAGGTCACTGAGCTGACTCCATCTCTCAGCTTGGCGATCTCTCCTTCTCTGAGATGGGCCATCAGTTGGAATACTGGGTTACCTCTCAGCTGGACTTCTCACCTCATTAAAAGGATTTTTTTTTTCAAAATTTTAAAAAAATCTAGAAATTTATTTTCAAAGTTCCCACATTTTAGAAGTTTTTTTAAAAAAATAACAAGTTTTTATTCTTAAATGGTAGTCTTTCAGAATAATGGAGTAACAGCGCTGAAGGGATAAATGGCTGTTCAGTTTCCTCTCAGAAACCTCCAGTGATTGGCACCCACATTCTCTGAAGTCAAGCTGTTTCACTAGTCAAATGTCTACACTGTACCTTTGTTCTAGGAGCTCCAGTTCTCTTTTATTTTCCTCCTGTAGCTAAACTTGATGTTGCCCTCTTGATATATATACTATAACCCACACATTATTGAAAATGACAAAATAAAATTTGAAAAGTAAAACAAAATCTTAGCTTAAAAGAAAAAAATAATATCTCAGCTAAGAGTAAAGAAAATGTCAGTTTGTTAGTGTAAAAAAGATTATACAAACATATATATATATCAATTTTCTTACTTCTTCGTAGGGTTTATATGTGTTTTTCTTCTAGCCAGGTTTTCCCTACGTAGCCAAGGTTTTTTTGTATATATATATACAATATATATATATATATATATATATATATATATATATATATATATATAAAATACAAGTTAGCTCACAAAAATCCAAAAAGTATTTAAAAGTACTTAAACAATTAAAAATATTGTAAAAAAATATTGCAATCTTTGACTATTTGTAATCCATAAAAGAAGGTGGAATGATAATTGTAGTTCAGGACAGGGGTGAAATGCTACCGGTTTGCACCAGTTCAGGCGAACCAGTAGTAATAAAAGCTACCGGTTCATCCAAACTGGTATTTCCAAAGATCAGCTGTGTTCCACGATTTATATTCCCTAAAAAGCAGGAAATCCTGCTTTCTAGCGAATCTAAATCGTGCAGCACAGTTGTTCCCCCCTCATTGTTCTTTTTACTTTCAAATGGCTTCTTTTTCCATGTGAAACGCGTGTTTGGTGCACAGTGTGCATGCTAACTGGTGTGAACTGCACATGCATGTGCAGTGTGCATTTGATGCGCACTGTGTATGCACATGCACAGTGCACTTTGGCACTGCACAGGCAGCAAACTGGTGGCAAGCCATGGAGGATTTCACCACTGGTTCAGGGTAATAAAAGCCCTTACCATCTAGGAAATAAAATTTAAAATCTAGCAGTAAAACTTTACAATAGTTGTAAACAACTTTTTAAAATAATGTCAGTTTTCTCAGAATCATTCAATATATATTAAAAAATGTATTCAATTCATTCATGATTATTTAGTTAGTAAAAACTGGAGTCCTTATAAATATGCATAGTGAAGAAGACAAAGAAAAAAAACAATGTTGCAAACAGATCTGCAAATTAATTGATTATGCAGTCAATATTGAAAACAGTCTGTATTAAGAAAATTTTCTCAGTGCTGAAAAGCTTTCTCAATGCTGATATCTTCTCAATGTCAGAACAAAAGAGATTATAGTCTAACCACAGAATTCACCAGAATAAACTTGGTATCCAAATAAATGTTTGATTTCCAAGATTTCTCTTCTCTCCAAGTCCAGGCTTTTCCTGCCATCACTTCCCCCCCCCCCCCATAGTTGCAATTCTGTGCATGTTTAGGATTTTTTAAAAGGCTTTTAATTAGATTAGTCAGGAGAACCCCACTTCTGCATGTCTGCTCTGTCTGCTCTGTCTGTCAAGGAATTTCTGCTAAATAATGTTCCAGTAGAAACCCTACTCAGACACATTATGCAGATGTTCACAATATTGATAACAAATATTCGTGGTTTATGATAGTTACATACAAAGTAATGTCCAACATACATATTTTTGAGACAGAAAGAGTCTAGACTATCACATCAGTTTTATATAATATTGGCAAACTCAGGAAGATTTTTCCTGAAGCCAGAGATTTGTAAATAATGGTATTCAAAGGGAAATGGAAGATAGGCAATTAACTCTATACTAGGTGAATCATAGTCCCCAGACACTTAAAGTTTATTAAAACAGAAAAAACAGGAGAACATGCCATTGTTTAGCTGTCATAGAAGCAAATATTGCCCATTTATCTTACAATAAAGGGATGTTCCTGCCTTTCACTATAAAAGGACGTTCCTGCCTTTTAGTGTTGTTAGCCAGGGAATAAACAATTACAATGATTTGCTCCATTGCTATCTGGAGAAGGATTTTTTAAATTATGTCCTATTATTATTTCCCATTTCATTTGTTTACCTTCCAATTGGCAATTTCTATTTCATTTTAACAATAATAACTCTGATATATTACTGTAGTAATGATTAGGGCTGAAAAAAATTGGTCTTACTAACTTCTTAATGTCATGCTGTCCCCAGTAATATAGGGGTCAGCATGACATTATCCTATTTATAAAATGTGATGTTCTCAACATTATATGCCACATTATATTTCTGCTGTGAAATATTAGTCTATGCAACAAAGCACATATCCAACAAAAAGTAAGCAAGTATGCATAAATTAGAGCCGCATCCTTTATTAACTCTTATTATTTTTATTATCCTTTGTCCACATGGACGTCCATGTCTTTGTTATGATAAACTGGCACTACAGCATAAACATGTGATACCTCATTATCAAATGAGAGAAAAGTTTCAATCATAAGTGTTGAGGGTAAAACTGCCCTCTGCAAAGTAGTGCAACGGATCAGACAGCGAATAGATACATTGCTTAGCAAAACACACAGATACTGACAGACTCTGAACGTTTAAAGAAAAATAAATAGTCTTTACTTGTAGTAAAACAAACTTGGTTTCTCAAAACAAAGATAACACTTCTTCAGATAATCATGGTTAAACACAAAAATATAGTTTGCTTACAATTCCAGTTCTCTTCAGTAACACAGACACAATTCCTTTCAGCAGCTCAACCTTCTAATAGCAGGAGCAGAAGTGAATGAACTTCCTGCCTTCTTTTATGTCTGCTTGGCACAGCCAATTAGTCATCTTGTAGCAATTAAAGTTACAGAACATAGTTTTCTATATATTATCTACCCAACCGTAGAATAAGCATCCAACAATAAGTACAGTATATGACAATATACATTGTTACAGATTATCATTAATTATTATCAACAAGAGGCAGCATAAGCATAAACAAAAGAAAACATTGGGGTATGGGTTGCAATATATTCTAGGAAAGCATTTATTTGAAAGAAAGGCCTCTAGAGGGCCTTTGCCCGTTATAACCTCTAGAGGGCATTTGAGAATATTGCCTTTTTTAAATAAGCAATAGGCAATAAAGGAAGCATCCCTATGTATATACATAACTATAATTATAGGAAATGAAATAGAATAGAATGAAAAAATAGAATTGTTTTATATATTTTAACAAATCAATCTATCTCTTTCTGTATCTATCTGTCTTATCTACATCTCCACAATTAGATCAACCAAATAAATTTCTTCTATTTCATATCTGACATTATATAATGATAAAGAATAAAATATCAGTGGTCAAAGTGCTGATTGATTTTTATTTTTTACATGATATAGAGACCTAGGGGGGTCTCTTTTTCTTTATGTTCTCTATATCACAGTGGTCTGTGAAAAATGTGGTCTGTTACCAGCTCATTTGAAAACGGTAAATTCTATATTCTGTTTTTATCAGACATGCTAGTCCCGGTATTTGAGTTCCACAGCTATAATCATAACATCTCTGTTAATAAGCTGTTCTTTCTTTGGCAGATCTCATTTATCAGTCTACTCCCTTCTGTAACTCCCAACTACCCCGCCTGCTGCTGCCCTGCTTGCTGCTGCCAAATCTCAGGCCAGCTTGCAATTAGTTCCAAGTGATCCCTGCTAACAGACTCTTGATAGTCAATAAAGGAAGTCCCACTGATTATTCTGTAAAACACTAGTAGCATTGCTGATGAAATGAGAATGGTCTGGCTGCCAACTGTTAGAAAGAAAAAGAAAGAGAAATATTTCAAGGACTTTGACATGTCTTTCACAGTGTTTGTGGGGTCACCAAAATTATAGTTGTGCATAAGTATTTTTAATTGAGGGAAATTCAGTACACATACTGTGTCTGGATGAAAAAATACTGTCTGATCTCCAAGCAACAAAATAAATACTGATTTGAATAATAACATCCTTTGGTATAACTAGTATCAATTATTTTTGCATGGAATTAATTGTGATTTCTCAAACCTGTTCGCTGGGGCTTATCTCCAACAGAGGTTTAGGTAATTTTATGTAGTAATTTTATTAAAGATTATAATTATAATAGTAAAAAATAATAAAAAATTAAGAATAAGGAATAAAAAAGACTAGAAGATTCAAGAAAAAATAGACATTAAGAAAAACAAGAATAAGAAAAACTATATGAAAAAGTTATTTCTTACCTTCATTCCAAATATAAACAATGTTAGTATCCTATTTATCATCTAATCTTAAAATACAAATGATCTTTTCTTCCCATATCCTATCTCTTATCTATAACTAAATAGAGCATTGTCATTTCAGATCTGGGGTCAGCAAAAGTCTATTCAGGGTTACCAGAAAAAACAACATATCTACTTTAACTTTGATCAAATAAAATCTTACTTTAATTTATCCAGATCCTTTGTCCATTTTTAACTTTCTAAATCATCTTCTTGCTGTTTATTACTATATCTGTCTATCTATATATCTGTCTATATCTCTTTCTCTATATCTCTAACTCTATCACTATCTCTCTATCTCTATCATCTCTATCTCTTATATCTGTACATACTGGTACATCGGATAGTCAAAGAGATGTTCAAATTGGATTCAGCATTTTTATCCATCAATTGAATCCTTACCAAGGACCTGGGATAGGCAGATAGCGATATTTGATGGATATTGTTGCACGATTTAAGCTGTTAAATAAAGCTGCCTTTTGCAATTGACTGATGATGAATTTGCCAATGCCAATGATGTTCAAGTGGTGCTCCAAGTGTTTTGGGATTGCAAGGTACCTATCACTATTAGTACTACCTGTATTTTATAAAGTTCTTAAATTTTAGTCAAAACTTTATTTCACTAAGAACTGAAGAAAAAAAGTTAATAAGCAATTTCTGAAAGTGGTTAAAAAAAGAAATATGCAAAGGTGCTGACCACGGTTTGAATGAGATGGCTATTTCTTTGTGTTCAAGAGCATTAAACCTGCCAAATACTGATATTTTGTGATCTCTTCATAAGGAATTGATTTCTGGAGCACTTGTGGATGATCTCATATTCTTTCCTTCTTGAGAGATTCAAATAGCCAATCTATTCATCAATACTTTGTTCATGACTCCTCCTGATTGCATGAACAAGTCCCTGCAGTTAGTAAATTACCGCTTTTTATTTTATTCATTTCTTTACCTATCTTGAAATAGCAATTTTGGAGCCAAGCATCAGTAAAATGAACAACAATATAAAAATACTGTCACCATCCTGCTTAAACTAATTAGCAAAGAAAGAGTCCTGGTTCATTTCTTTTTACAAGAATATATTTTATTGGCAATAAAGCATTTACAGATTAGAGCAGGCAGAATTGTCTGCTAGGCCTCAAAACGTTGCAATTAAGTTTCCTTTTCCCCTGTCCACCCCCTCTGTAATCAGTCACAGTCTTGGTAGTACAGTGGTTTAATGCACCCTGTTATTAACACAGCTGCCTGCAATTACTGCAGGTTCGAATCTTACCAGGCTCAAGGTTGACTCAGCCTTCCATCCTTTCTAAGGTAGGTTAAATGAGGACCCAGTTTGTGGGGGCAATAAGCTGACTTTGTATAAATATACAAAAGTATGAAGGCTATTGCTTAACGCATTGTAAGCCGCCCTGAGTCTCCGGAGAAGGGCGGCATATAAATCAAATCAAAAACAAACAAACAAACAAAAAAAACCCAGTCCAATTGAAAGTTGATTGTTTTGTTCACACCTTTCCCATTGCCACATTCCTTTTGTTGACCTTGTGCTTGATTAGTGCTCCTCACATTAGGGCCAGCTCTGCTCCAAATCCAATCGCTCCCAAATCACCCACATTCCAATACCCCCTTTCCACTTTTGCTATGTCAGGCTGGTAAAATGCAAACCAAAGCAACAGTAGAATGTATGAAACACACGAGGGTACAACACAAATCATCAGTAAGTGGCCCAAAATTTCACAGGCTCAATTAACCTCCCAATTTCAATCCTAAAGTAAGAATTCATGTTTTTAAAGCTTTCCAAATGTGAGAAGAATTGAGTTAATGAAATGTTCTACAAAGCAGATGCATTCTTTGGTTTAAATGTCAATCCAACCTTTCTATTTAATTGTTTTAAATAAAAAAAACTGCATTAAATTAAAATACCTGGACAAGTAACTAATTCAAAGCAAGAATTGGGGGAGGGGCATCCAAAACTTTATTGAGAAGGAAAAAAACTGCAGAAATTCCACATAATTTTTTATTAACTTACATTAACTGTTAATATAAGAATTAACAATCCAGTTAAAATAGATTTTTAGATGTGGTTTTAAAACTAATTAGCTCATTTTTAGGATTCTATAAATAAATAACTAGGATATTTTGTGGAAGGTTTCTTTTATCAGTTCTGAATCTTTGTTAACCAATTTCACTGGATGATTTGTTAAAACTGTATTGTTATAGCCACTCTGAAGGTAATTTCAACCATCCTGTGAAGATGATTACTTGGTTTGATCTACAGTAGTTGGGCTGACATAATTTGCTGTAGATATTAACCCTTCTCTAATGCAGAGACAGAAGAACATACACATATACATTTACCTCCTACATTCCATAGGACAAATATCAAAAAGAAAAGAGAAAGAATAACCTGGATGAGATGAGGGAAAGAAATTTTTATGACAAAAAGAGTTAAAATTCAGCAGACAAACAGCTGCCCTGTCATGGCCAGCTCAGACTCTGATGAAGAAATCAAGCAAACCAAGCAGTTGCAGGGATAGGATAACCAGGAAACACAGCTGCTGGTGATCTCAGAAGATGAAGAGGCAGAACTCCTATCCACTGACACTACATGGGCTCACCATGCAGCAAGAACAGAACAAAGATGTTCTGCAAGTCTCCTCATAAGAAAGGACTCTTGGTCATTCAGATGAGAACACCAGGGTTGCTTCTATTTAAGAACAGCAGCAAATTCAAGCCTCTCCCTTGGCAACAACTGTTCATTTACTGAATTGAAACCTCATGTCTTTATGGACTTGGATTGGATGATGATCCTTCTACAGTGTTTGGACTCTTGCACTTTGCTTGATATATCTCTGCTGTTTTGGATTTGGAAGCCTCAAGTATACAACCACCTCTCTGTGTATTTGTGGGTGAGAATAATATCTGCATGGGTATCCATGGTTTCCAGCTATAGTCACTGGCATTTCTAGCATTTTTGTTTTGTTTTCACCAGCATTTTCTATACATTTCCCAAAGGGGAAAACGGATCATTCATTTGAGTTAATTTCAATCTATAATTTCAAACACCGTAGATGCTAAGGTATTTGTTTTTTTCACCCAAATAGTTTGGATTATATAATGTTATTTTTACTTCGCATATTGTCAAATAATGATCTTGGTGGTTTATCTTTATTAACATGCAATAGATATCATCAAAGGTCACTTTCTTCTTCCCTACCCTTATACTGGTAACACTTATGGTTTTACTTTTGGGCCAAGAGAACTGCAGAATATTTAGTTTATGATCATAATTGTAATTGCTATGATATGATAGCAAATTAATGAGGCCATATGACTAATTTGAAGATCAATATCTTTTTCCAGGTAACTGTGAGGTCAAATGATGCAGCCCACAATGAAATCGAGTTTGACACTCCTGATCTAAGAGAAGAGCTGTAGCTAAGTAGTGGTGTGCATTCTGTACATGCAGAAATATTAAGGTCCAATCACTAGTGCCTCTAGATTCTGCTGAAAAGCACTTTTGTCTTACACCTGAGAAATTGATCTCAGTCAACATATCCAGTTAGTGGCCTGATCTGGTCTTGGCAGCTTCCTTTCCCTGTTAAAAGTGTGGAGGGGGGGGTTGTTTGTTTGTTTTGCCCTTACAGGAAGCTTCTGCAACCATTTGGTTTTGTTTTTTCCCCTGGAACACAAAGAAATTTTATCAAGTGTTGAAGGACTAGTTCAAAAGCTGTCTTAATATGCAAAATCTAAAATGTTCTGTCTGAAATAATATATTTGAATTAACTATTTTTGATACAAATTGTATTTTTATACTGGTTCCACCTCACATTCATCCATCCTTAAATCCATTTTCTGATTTATGTAATAAATTGAGTTAGTTTTATACTACAAGCAGCATACTTTTGTTTCATATCAATCAGCTGAGCAACAAATGAACTTAAAACATATCAGAACCATACATCTTTCTTAAAAGCCTGATCGTAGATTTCTTACCTGAATATTATTCCTCTAAATAGAACATAGAATAATAGAGTTGGAAGGGACTTTGGAGGTTTTCTAGTCCAACCACCTGCTTGAACAGAAGACCCTATACCATGTCAGATAAATGGTTGTCCAGTCTTTTTTTTTTTTGAAAGTTTCCAGTGATTAGCACCACAACTTCTGAAGGCAAACTATACCAATAATCCAAACTAAAAATAAAAATAAGCTAATAATCCAAAGAGCAAAGATGTTCAGAACTGTAGTACAGAATCGATAAATTTTTATCCTCCTCTAATGAAATCACATGTCTGACATTCCATTTGAATAACTCTTTCACAACTACTGGGCACCCAATTGTGGCCCCCTCAGAAGTCTAGCTGCCCCATTCTGACTAGGTGTGTTTGTGATGTAAAGCTGAGCAGTTGCGTTTGCATAACTCACTTCTCTGTGACATTCTCAGAAGTCTTCAGGATAATATAGTAAAGAGGAATTTGCATTCAACAAAAATGTGCATGTGTGTATGAGTTAGAAACTAATATATTATGTGTTATCATAGTAATATTTCATATATATCTGGATTAATGGACAAGAGAACAATCTTGATAAAAGCCAGTGGATTCAATGTCAAATTTGAAAAGCACCTGCAGCAAATAATGAGAAGGATTATATTCAGTTATTACAAGATATATAGAATTTCTCTGTAAAACAATATGTGCAGAAAATAGAATGATTAAAAGAAGTATCTTCCACTTATGTTTCACAAAATATAGAGCAAGCACTTTGATAGACATGCCTAGTTATTGTCTAGATTTAATTAGCACATTGTAAGCCGCCCTGAGTCTCCGGAGAAGGGCAGCATATAAATCAAATTAAAAAAAAAATAATTAGAAATTCACATAGCTATTCAGAAGACTCTTATATCATAAAGACAAATCTCAAATTAAGTATAGATAATCTGAAGTTACAGACAATATACAGGTTTCTAAATTAATTATATGGCTCTTCAGAGGGTGACTGAAATCCACTTTGGAGATGCTACATGGAAGTAATTGAATATATATGAACATAAAATAATAAACGTTGTGACTCAAAGCTGAACTCTTGCCATGGTCAGGGGCATGGTACCAGAAATGACAGTAAGAGCTGATCAAAAGGTATGTTTATTTCTGCTAACCTATAGCAGGAATATTGCTAGACTAAAGCAGTCGCTAGTATGGGGCTTTAGTGGTTAAAGATGCTAAGCATGTCAGTTGGAAAGCTGACAGCTCGGGTTTGAGACCCAAGTGCGGCACAGTGGGGTGAGCCCTCATCATCCTGCTTATCCTGCCTTTTGCAGGGGGGATTAACCTCCCTTCTCCAAAAGCTTCTTCACATTACTTTCCAGTGACACCCCCACCCCACCCATGGAAGTTAGGCTAAGGGGGAGTCATTGACATTGGCCAGACTGCTGTCACCATCTCTGCTTACTCCATTGCCCCTCAGGGTCCAATGAGCATGCTGAAAAAGAGGCCCACAATGCTGAGATTGGCACAGAGACCACCTTCCCATGAGGGCCCATGGGGAAAAATGAATAGCTGAATGTCGCCCAGGCAAAAGGCCTCCCCCCACAGGTAGGCAGCAGGTGGGACACAACTCTCATGCATGGATAAATATGCCAACACCATAGATAGATGCACAGGACAGACATGGTCCGACCTGAATGTCTGACCGCGTTCATGGAATGCCGGATACTGTTACAAAGACATATACTGTCACGATGCTGTGGTCTATGGCCAGCTTCCACAAAAAGAGGTGCTGTAGAGGAGTGCATCAAATTGTCCTGTGGAAGTTTCCTATGGCAATTTGTTCCACACTGAGATGGCCATGTCAAGAGGGCCACACTGAGATGCATTTCTATTCATGCTAAAAATCAGCCATTTGTTCCTTCTTCCAGGATATCTCATTCCATTCCTCTGTATCTTTACATTCTGTAGTTTTTCATTTCTATCCAAATCTATTGAAACAATTTTTTTAATCTGTGGAATATGCTTCGTGCCTCTAAGTTATCTTGGAGTTCCTGTCCCATTTACACTTTTTCCCCTGAACTTAGTGTACATACAGAAATATTATAATTCCTATACATTTGTCAATACCTAACTTTTCTGCAGAAATAGTACTATTTGGGCAATGAAAAATCAATTATTCATTTCACTATCAATATTCAAACTAATACATCTTTACATCAATGTATGTACCCTATATTACATTGCAATTATGTAAGTGACACTTTACCAAACAAGTTCAGGAGTCAGCCTGAAAGGAAGAAAATGAAGACTCACAGAAATTGACATTTCAAGTACCTTTTTCATTTGAATTCAAACATGTCTGAATCAAGTTATTCTGTGTGAAATTTCTCCATGGCATAGAATTGTTTCCTGCAATTTAAACTAGTTTCCCCCCTTTAATTACTTCCATACCAAGGGTGGGTTTCAGCAGGTTCTGATCAGTTAGCGGAAATTTTGAGTAGTTCAGAGAACCAGTAGTAAAAATTCTGACTGGCCCCACCCCCATCTATTCTCTGCCTCCCAAAGTCCCAGCTGATTGGAAGGAAATAGGGAGTTTGCAGTAACCTTCCCCTGGTGTAGGGTAGGAATGGAGATTTTGCAGTATCCTTCCCCTGGAGTGGGGTGGGAATGGAGATGTTAGTATCTTTCTCCTGCCATACCCACCAAACCATGCCACGCCCCGCCCATCAAGTCATACCCACAGAACCAGTAGTAAAAAAAAATTGAAACCCACCACTGTTCCATACCATCATTTTCTCTGACTGTTCTTCTGTCTCCTTTCTGTCAAGAATCATTAATGAGTCTGCTGATGATCCAAAGAGCACAATAATTTTGATTCTATGAATATATCATTAATGATTCCTGGAAATAATTAAGAGTGAAGGGAATCTATGTATTAAAAAAAGAAGGGTTTTAACAGCAAATTCTATAAATTCATTTGGTAAGAAGTGGATTTGTTAAATGTTTGCAAAAAAAGTTGCAATTTTATTCATATACTGTAGTTTAAAATAAAAAAATGAGATTTCTATCCTGATGTAAAAAAAAATAATTTTCTCATAACTACTATGATGAGTCCTTGGCAGCATAGATGACATTAATTAGTTATATTTTAACATTAATAAACCTGTCTAATAGCATTCTAGTTTCTATATGAGGGAGTCAGATTCTCATAATAGGAAGCAAATATTCTTTGGAGTCATCTCTGAACTTGATTATTTGCTTGCAGAAGTTTCACTTCCAGACTAGATAACATCTTTGCTGATAAGGGACTGGGGCTCTCTGTTTATATAGAGTATTTTGCCCTTTCACTGTTGGTTGGGATCAGTAGTAGGTTTCAAATCCCATTGCTCGTGGGTGTGCTTGCATGTGTGTGTACCACTTCTGTGCATGTGCAGAAGCGTCCGGGTATAGGCGGAGCCTCCTGCCACCGCCGCTACTGGTTCGCCCAATCTGGGGCGAACCGGTAGCCACCCACCACTGGTTGGGAAGTTGTTTTCTCCTTTGTAGTTTCTCCTTTCTTGATTACTGCTTGATTGTTTTTTTGGAGTTTATCCCTGCTTATCTGAGTGTTGATAGTTAGCAAGGTGGTGTTCTCAATTTTTTTGTTTCCTTTTGATTTTAGCTTTTTTTATTGTGTCTTTTGAATAAGATTTACATGTTGATTATCTGTATGTGCCTATTTTGAACTGATTTGCTTCAGTGCCAAGCTTCCCGGAATTCCTTCGTGTTATTGGATTTACTTTGGTCTAGGATGCCCATAGCTTCCCAGTTGAAACTATGATTATCTATTCATATATTGTGAAATTAAAGAATTTTCATCATGTTTTCTGCTATAATTTCTACACATTGCATTATGCCCTCTGCTATGAGTCTTAGAAGTAGGGATCTCAGGAGTGTTCCTCTGATTTGTTGGTATATTTGTTCATCCAACGAACATAGGTAGTGAAGCATAGGTTGATGAGAACCATGATTTTGATATTTCAATCTGGGTGTATTTGGTTGTATCAAATGTGTTGTGAAATACTGCTACCATGGATTCTTTCACTAGTTCTGGATCTATGGATGTAAAGAGTGCTGGGACATCAAATGAAACATACTTTCGTCTTCTATTATTATGTCTATAATTTTCTGGAGGCATTGTAGTAGGGATTTGATAAAATATTTTTTTTGTTCTGTGAAATGCCCAAGCTTTGTTCTAAGTTCTTTAGCTGTTGTATGTTTGGGTCCCTGGTAATGGTACAATAGGACCGTGATGGTGAACCTATGGCACACGTGCCACAGGTGGCACATGGAGCCATATCTGTGGGCACACGAGCGTTGCCCTAGCTCAGCTCCAGTGTGCATGCATGCACCAGCCAGCTGATTTTCGGGCTTTCTGGGCCCACTGGACGTTGGGAAACAAGCCAGCCTCCGGGGGGGAGGCCATTTTCACCCTCCCCAGTTTCCTAGAAAGCCACTGGAGCCTGGGGAGGGCAAGAAACGGGCGTATTGGGCCCACCGGTAACCTTTTTGCCCTTGTGTGCCAAAAGCGGGGGAAACACGGGGTCGTGTGCACATGCGCGGGGGGTCATTGAATTATGGGTGTAGGCATGCATGCACAGAACCCCTGTGCTCCCCCTGCTTTTGGCACACGATGACAAAAAGGTTAGCCATCACTGCAATAGGACAAAGATGTATTTCAAGCGTGCGTATTTTTAGGCATCTATAGAAGCATGGGTGGAGGGTCCATTGCTTTTCACCTGCCACTACCCTTCTTTGTTAAGTCAGTAAGAGTTCTCCTGATCAGATGGTCTAGTTTCTGTACTAGATTAGTGTTTATTGGAGTATAGATTTCTTTGTTTTCCAGTATTCTTTGATTTTGTATTATGATCTGTCCAGGATAATTATGATTTGGCCTTTTTCAGCTAGAAGGGTGATAAATAATAGAATAACAGAGTTGGAAGAGACCTTGAAGGTTTTCTAGTGCAATCTCTGCTTGAGCAAGAAACCCTACACCATTTGAGACAAATGGTTGTCCAATATATATATATTAAAAACCTCCAGTGTTGGACCATCCACAACTTGTGGAAGCATGTTGTTCCACTTGTTAATTATTCTAATTGCCAGGAAAATTCTTATTTCTAGGTTGGTTCTCTCTTTGATTCGTTTCCATCCATTGGCTCTTGTCCTGCCTTCAGATGCTTTGGAGAATAGGTTGATCCCCTAGTTTGGTCTTTCTTTAGACTTTCAAGAGCCGTTCTGACCTCTGCTTTGAGATGGTTTTGATTCTGTGTTCTTCTGGTCAGTGGTATGATTGTCTTATGCTTTTATGACTTTTATGCAACTATCACATGCAGTTCGAACTTTCAAAAGCTGTTTTATTAGGTCAGATGTACTTTGGCATTTATCGTTTCCTACACAAGATATATGCATACCTAGGTGACACAAATCTGTGCTCTCCATATTAGAAATCAGAAATTATAATAGTCAGTGATGGAGCAAAATACAATTCATATCTTCAATATTATTTATATGTCAGAAAAACTGGCTTAACTGTTTTGCTTTAGAAGTTGGGACCTTTTGCCCTGTGTAGATTACTTCCAGCTCTCTCATGCCTTGTAATGCTTTCAAAGCTGCAGATTGCTAATATGATAACATACAGAACTGGTTTTCAGGTCAAGGAGTTACACAGTGAAATGAAGGAGCAATCTGAATTATTAAACCAAACTTTTCTAAAGACAATGTTCAAGGATTTGTACCAGCTAAATAATGAATATGTCGAAAGCTGTGAATGGAGTGCTTAAACTCTGAATGGAGAAATTTTCTTTACTAGATCAGGTGATAGTAATTTAAGAAGCACAGGAACTTCTGCCTGCAAGTTATAAGCCAACAAATTTATGTCAGACTTCATCCTTGATTTCCTGCATTTCTTTGGAAAAGGAATTATATATGGGATATATTACATCAAATTAATCAAAAACGTTAGTTTTTAGTATCAATTGCTCATTTAAAAAGAAAAAGAATGGCTCACAGTGAAAGAAATATAGTACCTGAATCTTGGTATTAGGTTTTCATGGTGATGCACTGTAAACAGTGGTGGGATTCAAATAATTTAACAACTGGTTCTCTGCCCTAATGATTTCTTCCAACAACTAATTCACTAAACTGCTCAGAAAGTTAACAACCGGTTCTCCCAAGGTGGTGAAAACGGGCTGAATCCCACCACTGACTGTAAACCAATGCAATTCCTTGTAAAAGAATATGATGTGGCTGGCAGTGCTGAGGACATGTCTAGACACAGATTTCATTAACAAACTGGTTTATATCAGAATGATGCATGCTGTTTACTTAATATCTATCCTACTTAGAACACAGAATGCTTCACTGCATGTAGAAGATTTGAATAGGACAGAGTTTAATCTTCAGCACCTCTTTCTTCAAATTGACTCAGTAGTAGTTGGTAGATATATTAGGTTTACACATACACATACACTGTAGATAATGAACATTTAAAATTATGGATTACTTCTAAGAATTGCAATATGTCACCATATTTGGCAATGAGATGAGATATTTAATGTATTTCAGTGAATGCATATATTTCATGAAATAATGGAAGCTAAATATAATTTAAAGCATTGTGAATGAAGTTATTATAAAGGGACTAAATGATAAAAAAGGAAAATAATAATGCCTTTCTTAAAATAAACACACATCTCATTCTTTATGTGCAAATCTAAATCAGCATTTTTTTCCCCAGAGAAATAATGATTAAACAAAATTAATAAATTACTGAAGTTCATCCAAAGCGACACAAAAAACTGTTTTCTTCTTTTTCCCAAAATATGTAGGAATTTTATTAAAGGGGGAAAAGCATTGCAGTATGTCCATGATGGTGAACCTATGGCATGCATGCCTGAAGCGAACCTATGGCACGTGTCGCCCAATTCACCTGTAGCTGCGCATGTGCTTGCGCGCCCCAGCTGGTGTTTGGGCCTCCGGTGCACATGTGCACAATTCAGGGGACCCAGCTGGTCTTTGGCACTCTCCTGCAAATGTGTGCGTTTGTTCATGAGAGTACTTGTGCGAAGATGGTGTTTGTGCGCGTGCATTTCACGCATAAAAAACATGTGAATGAGCAGATGATGCGATTGCACATGCAGCATGCAGGAGACCCATGGGAAAGCCATGCACATGCACAGATGGTGCTGTTGCACATGCAGTGCATGGTGGAGGAGCGGATAGAATGTGCACAAAGCGTGTACCTGTTCAGTACTTGGTGAGTAAAAGGTTCACTACCACTGTAGTATGTTTTCAAGACCTATCAAGTATTTGGAAATTAAGAGTTTATTGATCATATAGCAATAGCACTTAAACTTATATACCACTTTACAGTGCTTTACAGCCCTCTCTAAGCAGTTTTACAGAGTCAGTATATCACCTCCAACAATTTGGGTCCTCATTTTACCCACCTCGGAAGGATTAAAGGCTAAGTTAACCTTGAGCCTGGTGGGATTTGAACTGCCAAATTGCAGTCAGCCGGCAGTCAGCAGAACTAGCCTGCAGTATTGCACTCTAACCACTGAGCGACCGATATAAGTGGAATACAATGTCTTTACAGTTGGAAAAAAACCCTAAAACACAAATATTCATATAACCTAGACTATTTTACAGTAATAGGGGATTTTAACTACCTGACATCAACTGGGAGACAAACTCTGCATCAAGTGGAAGATCCAACAGGTTCCTAACAAACCTAGCAGACAACTTTGTTTTCCAAAAAATAGAGAAGGGAACAAGAAGATCAGCCATATTGGACTTAATTCTCACTAACAGAGATGAAATGATAGGTGTTTTTTTTTTAATTAAAAAGTTTTATAAGAAATACAAACATTTTCTCCCCCCCCCCCACCCTTTCCCCCTCCCCCCTTCCCCCCCACCCGCTCCCTAGACTTCCCAGAACAGGCACAGGGTATAGCATTCACAAACATAAAGCTAAGATATGCTAACAAATCATTGCATTCATATACTCCCTAAATCTTTAACTCCTTATAACTCAAGAACTATAAACATAAACTACTTAAAAATATTTCATTCATAAACTATATGAATCTTCTTGTTCGGATACTTTTTTTACATATAGTCAATCATATCATACATATACATATCATACATATAGTGATATGTATCTTTCATTTGAATGATCTTTAAGATATGATGAAATTTTTGCCATCTCAGCCAGATGCACAACTTTTAATGTCCATTCCTCAATGGTAGGTGGATCTTCCTTCTTCCAGTACTGTGCCACCAGTAACCTGGCAGCTGTTATTAAATTCAAAACCAACTTAGTCTCTATTACAGTACAATCCGTGACTATTCCCAACAAAAAAAACTGTGGTGTAAATTTAATTTTTTTCCTTAAAATATTTTGAATAATCCACCATATTTTTATCCAAAAAGCCTTAATTTTTTTACATGTCCACCATATATGAAAATATGTAGCATCTTCACACTTACATCGCCAACACTTGGGTTGTAAATTTGGATACATGCAGGCTAGTTTTTTTGGGTCTACATGCCATCTATAAAACATTTTGTAAAAGTTCTCTCTTAAGTTTTGAGCTTGTGTGAATCTTACATTTCTAACCCATATCTTTTCCCATGTATCCAACATTATTGGTTCACCTATGTTTTGTGCCTATTTTATCATACAATCCTTGACTAGCTCTGTTTCCAAATCTATTTCCACTAATACATTATACAACCTTTTAATATGCATTTGACCTTTATCTCTTATTTGCTTTATCAAATTCTTATCCTGCTGCAAAATACCAGTTTTTTGTTCCTCTCTCCATCTGGCCTGCAGCTGACCATACTGAAACCAAGTCTTAATAATTCCTTCTTCTCTTAATCGCTCCATAGATTTTAATTGTAATCTAACTCCTTCCTTATAAAGGAGTTCCTTATATGTAAACTTATCTTGCTTTTGCTCCAAATTTATATTCTCTATCGCGTGTCTGGATACTGTCCATATTGGTAACTTATCCTTTAGTTTATATTTATACTTTTTCCAGACACGCAGTAGAGCATTTCTTAATATATGACTTTTAAAAGTCTTATCTACTTTCTTGTCATACAATAGATAAGCATGCCAGTCGTAGACCAGACCATATCCTTCAATATTCAGTATCTCTTCCTCCATTAAATTTATCCAATCTGTAATTGCTGAGAGGGTAGCAGCTTCATAATACAGTCTTAAATTGGGCATTTTAAGACCACCTCTTTCTCGGGTGTCTTGCATTATCTTATGATTAACTCGTGGTTTCTTCCCTGCCCACACAAACTTGTTTATGCCCTTCTGCCATTCCTTCAAATTTTCATCTTTTTTAAGTATAGATATCATTTGAAAAAGAAATAGAAATCTTGGTAAAATATTCATTTTTACAGCGGCTATCCTACCTAGCAAAGACAGTTGCAATTTCTTCCAATTTTCCATCTCTTTCTGTATTTTTTGCCATAACAGTTCATAATTATGTTGATATAATTTCATATTTGCAGTCATAATATAAACCCCTAAATATTTAACCTTCTTAACTATTTCAAATCCTGTTAACCTTTCTATCTCTTCTTTCTGGCTTCTGTCCATGTTTTTAGCTATTATCTTTGTTTTAGCTGTATTTATTTTAAAACCAGATACTTGTCCATATGAGCAGATTATATCCATCAAGGCTGTAATCGATTGTACCGGTTGGGCTAAGACAACCACCAGGTCATCCGCAAATGTCCGTAACTTATATTCATGCCGTCTAATTCTAATTCCCTTTATTATATCAGTCCCACGTATTTTATTTAATAAAATTTCCAGCGTCAAAATAAACAATAATGGAGACAAGGGACAGCCTTGCCTTGTTCATTTTTCTATATTAAAATTATCTGTTAAACCACCATTGATTATTATTTGCGCTGTTGTTTTTGATATATTGCCTTAATAGATTGTGTAAAATATTCTCCAAATTGCATCCTTTCTATTAGTTTTAATAAAAATTGCCAATTCAATCTGTCAAAAGCTTTTTCAGCGTCCAAAAAAACTAGCACTGCAGGGACCTGGTTGTTCCTTCCCAAATACTCTAATAAATTAACAATTTTCCTTACATTACTTTTCATTTGTCTTCCATTTATAAAACCAGTTTGATCATGATGAATCATTTGCTGCATAACTGTCATTAATCTGTTTGCTAAAATTTTAGCAAAAATCTTATAATCTGTATTTAAAAGTGAAATCAGCCTATATAATAATAATAAATTTATTTACGTCAGAGACCAAAATGCAAGCATAGCTACAGAAAAACATAGGAAAAAGAATATCACGAACAGCCGGCCACCGGAAGCCCCGGCTGAGAGGGACCACAGCGCTCTCCTCTAATGGTTACGGCTCTTAGAAAAAATTTTGAGACCTGAGAGGTAGTGTATGAGGAGCCATCCCCTAAACAATACAAGGCCAAATCACTATCATTGGGCCCACAGAAATCTGTCTCTAAGAGAGACATCAAATTAGTCCTGGCTACGTTGTATATGGGGCAGTGTAAAAGGACATGCTCCACAGTCTCAACCTCCGCTCTACCACAGGGACATAGCCGCTCGCCCCTCGGAAGCCTCTTGAATCGACCGTCCAGCAATGCTGAAGGCAAGACGTTAAAACGAGCAAGGGAGAAGACTCTTCTATACTTAGGGATGGTTAGAGTATAGAAATATGAGGCCATCCTCAGTCCAAAATTATTAAGTTGGCTGAAGACCAGAGGGGAGCAGGTTTTATTGGCTCTAGCTCTCAGATATTGTAAGTCTATGTCCACAAGCCGTTGGACTACCCTACATTGGGCATCTTTAAGGCCATAGTCTCCCATGGCATCCCCCGAAAAACCTAACAGGTGGAGTTTCTTCGTCAGATCCCTCTCCCATCGAGACGTATAGGGGTCAGCTAACACCAGGGAGAGGTAGCTGCCAGGGGCTGCCAAAAAGAGTGCCTGAAACCACCATTTAAAGGTGTTGATCCACGCCATGCATTCGACTGATCGAATGCCCAGTTCCAGATACATCGGAGCAAAGCCAACACAGGGAGGGAGACCCAAAAGTTTCCTTAAAAAAGCAGCCTGGGTTCTTTCAATACACTCCTTGAAGCCCTGTATCCATATAGGAATTCCATAAAGAGTTTGGGCCAAGGTTTTGGCTTTGTAAATACGCAGAGCAGAAGGAATAAATTGGCCACCTTGGGTATAGAAAAATCTTAAAATCTGCTGATGGCTACAAAAAGCTGAATTCAGCACCTGGGTTCGGTGTCTAGTCCAAGCACCAGTGTTCTGAAAATGTATACCTAAATACTTAAAATGGAAAACCTGCTTAACAGCATTACCCTTAATAGCCCAGTTGTGTAACTTCCGGGCACTAGAGAACACCAAGACTTTTGATTTGTCGTAGTTAATGGACAAGTGATTCTCAGCACAGTAGGACCCAAATGCAGAGAGAAGCCTTTTCAGGCCAAGCCTCGTCAGTGATAGGAGGACCGCGTCATCAGCATAAAGGAGAAGCGGGATCTTCGTTGTTGACAGCTTTGGGGCGTGAGACTCAATACATCCAATATAAGAGGCCAAATCAGATAAAAATAGATTAAACAAAAGAGGAGCCAGGAGACAGCCCTGCCTTACTCCACTCTTTATCGGGATAGGGTTAGAGAGTTCTCCCTGCAAACTACACCTGACCTGACTAGAAGTCTGATTATATAGGGATCTAATTAGGAACAACAGACGTCTGTCGATGGAGCTTTTGAGCAATTTTGTCCACAACAATTCCCTTGGGATTGAATCAAATGCTGCCTTTAAATCGATAAAAGCAGTAAAAAGTTTACCACCTGGTATGGTGGCATATTTGTCAACCAGGTGCGCTAGGACAAAGCAGTGGTCCAATGTGGCACAGCCTGCTTTAAACCCAATCTGTTCAGCACCAATAATGTTGGACTCCTCGACCCAGGTGAGGAGTCTGCGTTGGAGATATTTAGCGTACAATTTCCCAATGATGGAGAGCAGACTTATAGGACGATAATCGGCTGGGTTGTTCCTATTTCCTCGTTTAAAAATAGGGGCAATAATTGCTTGGTTCCAGGAGGTAGGAATCCTGCCAGAGGTATTGATATGGGTAAAGAGTGTTGCTAAAAGAGGAGACCACCACTTGGGATTAGATTTTAACAGATCAGGGGGTATAGCATCAGGGCCAGGAGCTTTGCCTCACTTAAGTTCAGAGATAAGCTCGTTGATCTCAGCATGAGTCACGGGGTGCCAGTCCGGAATTGCAGGGGGCAGTTGTTGTCCGAGTCCGGTTGTGACTATTGAAGCCTGGAAGATTGATCCAAAATGGCTTTCCCAATCTCTGTTGGAAATACAACAGAGAGGGAGTTCTTGATGACCAGGCAGCGAACAGGCGACCATTTGCCAAAATAGTCGGGTATTCTTCTGCTGAATAGAGAGGGGAAGTAGGTCCCACTTCTCTTTTTCTTTAGCCCTCTTTTTCTTAACAATTAGTCCTTTATACTCCCGCTTCAGGCGGTAATAGTCCTCGGGTAGGCGTTTATCCCCTCGATTACGATAGAGCAGGTAAACCTGTCTGATCTTGTTCCTGAGCAGCACACATTCTTCATCGAACCAGGGATTGCTTCTTGGACGATATGGGCCACTTGGCCTACGATCAGCTCCTAGTTCCCTTTGAATACTGTTAATTAATGATTCAAAGGTCGAGATTGCCGCTGAGTCACTGCATGTTAAGGCCTGATTGTATAGGCTAAGACACTCCGGCGATGATAAAAGAGAGTGGAACTTTCTTTCAGTTTTGGGAGACCATTTGATCCTCCTTGCATAAGAGGTCACATAAGGATCCAGTATTTGGGGGCCCTTAGGCAGATGTATATTTGTAAAGAGCCCAATGATTGTGACCAGGGGGTAGTGGTCGCTCTCCGTGAAGCAGTCCACAAAAAAAACATGGACTGCCTGTCTTAGTGGCTGGGAAACCATCACAAAATCAATAACACTACTCCCCCATGAAGAGCTGAAAGTAAATTCACCTGCTAGATCGCCTGGGGTACTCCCGTTAAGGATTTTCATATTGTGTTGGGATGCTAAGAGGGCTAGTTGAACGCCGGCAAAATTTGTTAGCTCATCCTTAGAATGCCTGGCTGAGATCTGGTGTCCTATGGCCTGGCAGATTTCTTGGGAGTAGAGTGCCTCAATTGGTGGGGGAATTTGGCCTCCCAATCGGGCATTAAAGTCGCCCCCTATAAAGATATACGGCGCTGGAAATTTAGTTTCTGTATGGGTAATATAGCTCTCCAGTTCGCCCCATTGAGCCTTAGTGTTGGCTTGCCTCACCGTTGGGGGAAGGTAAACGTTGAACACTAGCATTTTACTGTGTCCTCTCTTAATTAGGAGTGCCATAGCTAAGGACCCACTGGGGGGCAGCTCCACTGTCTCCACTTTCAGGGAGGTAGAGACCAAACAAGCTAAACCACCCTTAGGTCTTCCCGACTTGAATTGTTTGGTAGCAGCCAAAGAAATGGCCGTAAACCCTGTAAGGGATATCTTATCGCATGCCCAGGTCTCCTGAAGCAGGACCACATCAAATGACTGAATATAGTTAATAAAATCGGTGGTGCCGCACCTTCTCCCCCAACCTGCTATATTCCATGAAAGACATCTAAGTGTGCAAGGCAGAGATGCCGGGTTTGCTAGTCATTCTGTATAATTAATTTTTTCCAGACAGCCCTTCAAATCCGAAAAAATACAGCCGTTATTCGATGGAAGTGTCACCCTTTTGGGAGATAAAGGCAAAGAAAAGTGGAAGGGAGGCGAGCCTTGTTCATGAGGCTGTAGGGCTCTACACGCAGTCCAGTTTATGCTTCTATCGTTCGTTGGTTGCTTACCTGGCAAGCATTCTGTGACATCAACAGACGGGGTTTGGAGTAGCCCTGGATCTTCAAGTTTACAAGTTGGACATTCTGGAGGGAGGGCCGAGGGAACTGCCTCTGATAAATTGATGTGGACTCCCTGGGGTCCAGGGGGATCCTTATCAGGTAGTGAAAGACTCCAAAGCTTGGATTTAACTGCAGACAGGCGCTTTATAATTTGGGCCCTTTCTGGTTGTGGAAGTGCGCGAAAGGAGTCGAAAAGCTGTATCTCCTCCAGATTCCAAAAATTGTCTTGAGATGGGTTGGTTTCATAGATGGGTGGAATCCCAGAGGCACTAGCCTGAGGCTTATTCACTAAGGAACTTTGGAGGCCCTGGGCTGGTGTCGCTTCCTTTGGGGCCATTTCTTCCCAGCTGATCAGATCGTGACAAACTTCCTGATGAGATGGGCCTCGCTGAGGGGAGAAGATTTGACCAGCTGTAGGAGGAACAGACAAGGTACCGTCTGAGAAGATGCCATCGGGAAGTCTTGCAGGAATGGATCTGTGTTTGATAGATGGTCTAGTATCAGGGATGGCATTCAAAATTGGCACATTAGTATGTGCTGCTAAGGGTCTTTTTGGGGCTGTAAGTCTCCTGCTGGTCACAGATTGTCGGTTTCTTAAGAATGGCTTAATCGACATATCTTTGAAGACTCTGCTTGGCACGATGCCGAAAGATCTTAGCAGAGAACTTCTCCTGAAGAATAATTTCGGCGTGCTGGGGTTATCAAAATTAAGTAACACTCTGGAGCAGTATGCAGGGGAGGGTAAAAGTTCAATCTTCTTCAGATCATCAGCAGTCAACCCCAGCAGCTGTAGTATATGACCCCTTGCCAGCCTATAGTTTTTAGGATCTGTATAGTCTTGCCCATCTTTTGGGATCAGCGATATAAATGCTGTCTTCCAAGTTGGAGGTACCTCTCCTCCCTGTTGTATATTATTGAATAATTCCTTCAGTGGTTCCACCATTTCCTCCTGTAAACTTTTATAATAAATAGCTGTCAAACCATCCGTTCCAAGAGCTTTACCCACTTTCAACTGCTTAATTGCAAACATAATTTCCTCGGAAGTTATCAATTGATTTAAGCTATCCCTCTGCTCTTTTGAAGTTATACAAATATTCTCTTTCTGCAGATATCTATCTATATCTATATCTTGAATTTTATCACCAATATACAGCCTTGAATAAAACTCTAAAAAGGCTTTTTTAATCAATTCTTGCTCATAAACCTCCCTACCCTTGTATTTCATTTTCTCTATTGTCCTTGCTTTCTGCTTTTTCCTTAACAAATATGCCAACCACCTACCTGGTTTATTGGCGTTACAAAAAGTATTATGTTTTACATATTGTAAGTTGGTTGCCACTTGATCTGCTATTAACATATTAAACTGACCCTTCAGTAAATTAATTGCCTCTTTAATTTTCCTATCTGTTGGGTTGGCTATTAAAGCCCGTCCCTGTTTATTAATCTCCTCTTCTAATTCTTTTCTTTTTGCCCCTTGTTTCTTTCTATATTTATTATTCAAATATATCAAAATTCCTCGCATGTAAGCTTTACTTGCATCCCATACCATTTCCATAGATGTACCCTTTTGCATATTCATAGCAAAAAACTCTTTCATAAATTTTTTACACTCTTTTACATTTTCTTCGTATCTAAAGAAATTATCATTTAACTTCCAGGACCTCCTAGGCCCTTTCCCATACTCCAATTCCATCCAGACTGGACTATGGTCTGTCAATGTTCTTGAACAGATCTTCGTGTTCTTCACCCTAGATAATAAAGCATTAGTAATTAATATAAAATCAATCCTTGAAAAAGATTGATGTCTATCCGAGAAAAAAGTAAAATCTTTTTCTTCTGGGTTTCTTTCATGCCAAATATCCCTCAACTCCCAGTCGTCCATCATCTCTCAGAACAGTTTGGGCAATTTTGTTCTTCTTAAAACATTTTGTTTAGGTCCCTTCTTATCTTTTTTTACATCCAAAACACCATTCCAATCTCCCAATAGGATACAAGTTTTATATCTCCATTGTGTCAACTTTGAGTGTAGTAAGTTATAAAATTTTTCTTGTTGTTGGTTCGGGGCATATACTCCAATTACAAGTATTTTTTCTCCTCTTATTAAAAGTTCAATCGCTAAAAATCTTCCTTGATCATCCGCTTCAACTAATTTTACAATTAAGTCTCTTTTCACATATATAACTATACCGTTTTTCTTCTCTGATGCTGCTGCAACGTAATGTGTACCTAATCTTGCATTTGTCAAATATTTTTGATCTTGTATCCTAATATGAGTCTCTTGTAAACAAGTTACTTCATTCTTAAATTGTTTAAGATAGTGAAATATTTTCCTTCTCTTCTGCGGAGAATTCAAACCATTGACATTCCAGGTCAAAAATCTAGTTCCCATCTCTGGGCCTCTGAAGCACTTGGAGCAATTTCTGATGGTCTTGCCTCATTTGACCTTTAGGTCTTGCTCCCCCCACAGCTTCTGTTTTGGTAGTTTCTTGAGTTGCTATCTGCAGTTGTTGTTGTTGTTGTTGTTGCTGTCTTAATTCTTCCTTACGCTTAGCTGTTGCTGCTCTGGTCTGTCTTTGATCCTTCTGTTCTGCAAATATATCAATTAAATCTACATCTTGAACAGCCATCTGAATTTGTAGTGGTTCTTCTTGACCAGTCAAAACTCCCCCCTGAACCACTGTCAGTAGCTCTTCTCTCTCTCCTTCCAGTACTTCCTTCTTTCTTTTTCCTTCTGGTGATTTGGGTGTCTCAGCCTTTAATACATTGATGTAAAAATCTCTTGCTTTCCATATTGTATTAAGCCGATATCTCTCTCCAGAATACGTCACCACTAACCCGGCTGGGACCTCCCATCTGTTCTGTAATTGACGTTTTTTCAGCTCATCCATCAGAAAAGCATACTCCCTTCTCGCTCTCAACATCTTGGGAGGGATTTCTTTCATTGTCATCACCTCCTGGCCTTCAACCTGAAGCTTGTTTTTAAAAGTAGCCTGTAAAATTTCATTGCGTACTCTCCTTGTAGTAAAATATATTACAATGTCTCTTGGTAAGTGTTTCTGTCTGGCCACCCAAGAGTTAACATGATATGCCTTGTCAACCTGCCAGCCCAGCTCAGTTTTCGCCTCCCCCAGCAACTGTGCCAATGCCTTTGACATTTCTTTCAAGTTCTCTTGTTTATTCTCCTTCACCCCTCTGAATCTTAAAGCAAATTCCATATCTTGATATTGTAACATTGTTACATCATCTTCAGCTCTCTCAAGTCTGCTGTGAGTCTCTCCCAATTTTTTGCCCAAAATTTCCATAGATTGCTTAATTTCTTCAACTTTATCATCCACCATTTCAATATCACCTGCCAAACATTTAAATGCCAATAGTATATTATCTCTGATCTGCTGGTTCCGAATTAAAATCTCATCTGAAACAGCCTGTATTTTTTCATTAGTTTCATTAATTTTTTCCTTTGTTTCATTAATTTTTTCATTAATCACAGTAGCAATTTTATTTTGTTTGGCTTGTAGGGCTTCTTGTATCATCTCAAACGTTAAAATCTGTGGGTCTGTTAGAGGGGCAGAGGCTTGCAATCTAGGGGTATGAGCTGGGGAGCTTCCAGCACTCTCAGTTCCTTTAATAGGAACGGTCTTTACAGATTTTGAGGCCATTTTCAGTTTAAATTGATCATTGTATTTTATTCAGAAGCCAAAAAGAAAAGTTCATCAAAGTCAAAGAATTTTCCCAATCGTAAATTAACGTTTAAAATCCTCCTTCTCTCAGCACAACAGTTCTTTCCAGGCAAGAGGCTGCCAGGGAAATGAAACTTTCTGTAACTTTCCCTTTCTCTGCCCCTCCCTTTCAGGTTTCAATCACCATTTTGATGCAAATTGCTAACTTGTTACTTCCGAAGGAAGCTATAAACTTTGGAGTTAAGTGTAAATACTTGCAGTCTGACTTCTCCTGGCTTGTTCTGCCTGCAGCAATTAAAGGTGTTAAAAATCCCTCATTTGTTGTCAGCAGAGATGGTCGCGGCTTCTAGCCCTGCTAAATAGCGGAGTCTTCCCAGGTCTGGAGCAGATTGGCAGACTTCTAGGGAGCCCTCGCCCTTCGCGCCCCAGGATTTCTCCTAGGGCACTTGTGGGGGCTCTATCTCCGCCTGCCGGCTCTTCTCTCTCCCCTTTGCCCGGGGAGAAGGTTTTCAAGCCTCAGACAGCTATTTTTCGGCTGTTCTGGGGCTTTTACGGAACCGGGGATTGGGCGCCCACAAAGGAGCGTCAGCGAAGTCCTGCAGAGCCAACTGGAAGCCATGATAGAAGGTGTTAAAGCTACAGGAACCTTGGGGGCAAGTGATTACACAATATTGGAATTCAACATTATGCAAACACAAGTAGTAGAACAAAGTCAAACTAGAGTCTTGGACTTTAAGAGAGCTAATTTTAACAAACTTAGAGAGAGTTTGGGAAGGATTCCATGGATGAGAATCCTCAAGGGGAAAATAACTCAAGAAGCTTGGGAAATTTTGAAAAGTGAGATTCTAAAAGCCCAGTCTAGCGCAATACCAATGAAGAAGAAAAATAATAGATCTCAGAAGAAACCAGCATGGCTGCATAAAGAACTCTCTGACAAATTGAAAGACAAAAAGGACAAGTATAAAAAGTGGAAAGAGGGGCAAATAACTAAGGCAGAATATCAGCAAATAGTCTGTGAGGAAAGCTAAGGCTCACAATGAACAAAGGCTTGTGACAGAAGTAAAATAATAACAAAAAGAAGCTTCTTCCAACATGTTAAAAACAAGGAAAACTCAAGGAAACAATTGGTCCATTGCTGGGAGAAAGTGGCAAGAAGGTGACAAGCAACAGGGAGAAAGCAGAACTACTTAACTCATTTTTTGCATCTGTCTTTGCACAAAAAAAAAAAAAAAACAGTCCAACCTATCAAAAACAGCACCACAAAAAACAGATTAGGAACACAAGTTAAAATAGGAAAGGAAATGGTAAGTGAACACCTGTCTACCCTAGACGAGTTCAAATCACCAGGACCAGATGGATTACACCCCAAGGTTCTGAAGGAACTAGAAGACGAGATCTCAGAACCACTGAACTATATCTTTCAAAGATCCTGGAACATAGGGGAACTGCCAGACGACTAGAAAAGAGCTGATATAGTTCCCATCTTCAAAAAAAGGGGGGAAAAAACAGATCCAGGAAACTACAGACCTATCAGCCTGACCTCAATACCAGGGAAGATTCTGGAAAAAATAATCAAGCAACGAATCACCGAATACCTAAAAGCAAACAAAGTAATAACCAAAAGCCATCGTGGGTTTGTCAAAAACAGATCATGCCAGACTAATATTATTGCATTCTTTGACAAAGTGACAAAATTAGTGGACCAGAGGAATACTGTCGATATAATTTACTTGGATTTCAGTAAAGCATTTGACAAAGTAGACCATAACCTACTACTAGATAAAGTAGAGAAATGTGGGTTAGACAGCATCACCCCAGATGGATTTGTAACTGGCTCACCAACCACACTCAACATGTAGTCCTCAATGGAACTGTATCTACATGGAGGGAAGTATGTGGTGGAATACTCCAAGGCTCTGTTTTAGGCCCAGTACTCTTCAACATGTTCATCAATGACTTGGACGAGGGGATAGATGGGGAACTCATCAAATTTGCAGATGATATCAAGCTGGCAGGAATAGCCAACACTCCAGAAGATAGGCTTAAGATACAAAAGGATCTTGACAGACTAGAACATTGGGCACTATCTAACAAAATGAAATTCAATGGTGAAAAAAGTAAGGTTCTACATTTAGGCAAGAAAAACAAAATGCACAGGTACAGTACATGTGGTAGCTCATTCAATAGTACTAACTGTGAGAGGGATCTTGGACTCCTAGTGGACAACCATTTAAATATGAGCCAGCAGTGTGCAGCAGCTGCCAAAAAAGCCAACACAGTTCTAGGCTGCATAAACAGAGGGATAGAATCAAGATCATGTGAAGTGTTAATACCACTTTATAATGCCTTAGTAAGGCCACACTTGGAATATTGCATTCAGTTTTGGTCGCCACGATGTAAAAAAGATGTTGAGACTCTAGAAAGAGTGGAGAGAAGAGCAACAAAGATGATTAGGGGACTGGAGGCTAAAGAACGTTTACAGGAATGTATGTCTAATTTAATGAAAAGAAGGACGAGGGGAGACATGATAGCAGTGTTCCAATATCTCAGGGGTTGCCACAAAGAAGAGGGAGTCAAAGAGGGTAGAACAAGAAGCAATGGGTAGAAACTTATCAAGGAGAGAAGCAACCTAGAACTAAGGAGAATGTTCCTGACAGTTAGAACAATTAATAAGTGGAACAACTTGCCTGCAGAAGTTGTGAATGCTCTAACACTGGAAATTTTTAAGAAGACTTCATTTGTCTGAAGTGGTGTAGGGTTTCCTGCCTGGGCAGGGGGTTGGACTAGAAGACCTCCAAGGTCTCTTCTAACTCTGTTATTCTATAATAGTTATTATATCAGATGGCTATGACAAAGGGACAATATATCTAATACTACTTATCTTGACCGCAGCAAGAATTGTATATGTTCAGCAGTAGAAGAACAAAAACACTCCTTCAGAGTATGAGACAATAAGGAAGATACTAGATTGGGTGATAATGGACAGACTAATGCTAAAAATAAAAGTTAAAGGAGATACAGAATACTATTCAATGTGGAATAGATTCTATCAATGGTTAGAAACACGAGGTAGAAGTTGAAATATGAAAGATCAGGTTAGGTGGACATGGACAGAGATATTATTGTTAATATCGATATAGTAATGTAAGCATTAGACTGATACATAAATTGACATACTAGAATATGATGGTCAGAAACTATTGTACAACACTAGCACTGCTTAAAATAGTATATATGTTATTCTGTTTTTTTACTTTTGTTTTATGGTAAGTGGAATGCCAGGACAATTGTACTGTATTCAATATATTCATATGTAAACAATAAAAATATATCTTAAAAAATATTTTTAAGACTGGAAAGCATTTGTACAACCTTTATCCCATAGAGTGCTTTTTGATTTTATTAAAGCACAATTGTATGTAATAAACCTTTCCCATTTGGATGGGCTTTGATCATTATTGTCTCAGGGTAACTACGCAGATATGTCTCTAGAGTTTTTTTGGTAATGGAAAACATTACAGTTTTAAAAATTGATTTGATTGTGAAAAAAAGTAAAAAACTATATCCCTTAATCTTTGCATCAGAATGAAGTAGACATCAATTGTCATTCTTTTTCTTCCAACTTTATATGTTTGAGATGGTGTTGGAAACAGAAAGAAAAGTCTGGGAGACGAATGAACTGCTACTGTACCAAAACAAAACAGTGATTGTGCATATTCAGCTTTCCCTCAAAATCATTTCTTTTCTTGTCTACCTATAAGACATTAATATTGGGCATACAATATGACTTCTTCCTGTAGTTCATTCTAAATGTAGGAAAGGGACTTACCACACAGATACAATAAAAGCCATCAGAAGAATAATTACCATTAGCAATGGATAGTAAAGTCATTTGCATAGTATCTGTCATAAATTCTAGTATATGATTTGCCTTTATACGTACAGTACTCATGTAAAATTGTTTCCCATAGTTTTCACATGTGATTCATGCCAAGATGAGAAGAAAATCTTATTAAATTGAAAACGAGGCAAGCATTATCCTGGATCTTTCATCGTGAGGAAAATAAATACTTTGCCATATAATCTGTTAGATAAAATGTGAAACATAAACAACTGCTACAATTTAATATTATCTGGATTACTCCTGTGTTATCTCTGCTAAATATAGGAAAATATTTGCAAGCAGTTATGGATCCTGTTTGATAAGTACTTTTCATTTCTTTTGCTTTTTCTCCATGATACATATGTTTATATTATAAGGGGAAAAGAACTAAAGGTTTTTCTATTAAGAAAGTTTTTTTTCTTCTGCTCTAAAGTAAATATAGCAAATCTGCTCTTCTTGTTTGAGCATCAGGAGAACAACACATTTTCTACACAGAGAGAATTGCAATATATATCTGTGTGTGTGTGTATACTCTCAAATTTCATCACATTGTGTTAAAATTTACAATCAGAATTCTCATAGCAATCAAGAGAAAGAATGAAGTTTGGAAACTCACTTCTGATTTGAATCATACATTGAATAAAGTAGTCTCCTGCTTGATCCAAAAATATTTTTTTATAGTTAATGAAATGAAGGTCAGACAAAATATTGATTAATCATGGTATCTAAAAAAAGATCACTGTACTGGATCATATGCTAAAAATTTATCACATATTTGTTTTCTCTTTTTTAAGAGAACTCTAAAACCACTGAGACTTGCAGAAATACAAAGGACCTGTATTTAAAAACTCTACTTTTGAAATTGGTATTGACTTGATCTTGCTGCTACAGATCATTGGTTATATCCAAATATGGCGATCATATTTATAGGCTGGCATAAAGTATTCTAAATCATACTTAATTATTTCCTATATAGCTTCAACTAGAATGAAAAGGATAGGCCTCTTCGGGCTCTCTTTAAATACTAATTGTGATTTATTGAAACCATAATAGTTGTTATAATCATAATACTTAGCATTTTCATGCTTCTGTGGGAGATGAAAACATTCACCAATTAATCAT
This sequence comes from Pantherophis guttatus, assembly GCF_059756535.1. Classification (NCBI taxonomy): domain Eukaryota; kingdom Metazoa; phylum Chordata; class Lepidosauria; order Squamata; family Colubridae; genus Pantherophis; species Pantherophis guttatus. Next base: position 70,392,636 of record NC_142066.1, on the reverse strand, counting down.
CACCAATCTTCAATTACTGTTTGTTGTTTCATACACAATTGTGAATTAAGAGAGTATTTTATTTTACCTCTCATCATTTCCTATTTCTATAACAGATACCAAAAGAGTAATAAACTGGATTTGGTCTTTATTGTCTGTCTCTTTCTCTGAGAAATATTATAGAAAGATTTTTCTGGTGATAGCTGGATCTGTTATTTTTTCTGTTGATATAATCTTTCAATTGTCTCAGAACCCCATCCTGACTCCAGGAAAAGGAAAGAGGGGATTAAAGGAGTCCTTGTGTATTTTACTCCGCTAGTCATTGCCAACTATAGGGGGCAATGCTCATCCTCATTTCAAGGCCATTGAGCCAGTGCTATTCAATGACATTTTTGTGGCCATGTGTCCAGCATGACATCATGGAATGCTGTTATTTTCCCACCAAAGCCTTCAGCCCCTAATTATTTTTGTTGCTCTTCTCTGCAGTCTTTCAAGAGTCCCAATAACTTTTCTATACTGTGGTAACCAAAACTGGATGCAATGTTCCAAGTGTAGTCTTACCAAGGGTTTATAAAGTGGTACTAACATTTCATGTGATCTTGACTGTATCCCTCTGTTAATGCAGCCTATGCAAATGCATTGGCTTTTTTGGTGGCTGCAGCCACTGCTGGCTCATATTTAAGTGATTGTCCATTCGGATGCCAAGATCTGTATCACAATTATTGCTATTGAGTCAGATTCCACTGACTCAATATTCTATACCAGTATATTTGGTTTTTCTTGCCTAAATGTAAAATCTTACTTTTCTCACCATTGAATTTCCTTTTGTTAAATAGGGCAGTTTGAATGCAGTTTGTCAGCCACTTATGAATTCATCTGGTGGTGCTGCTGTCTATTCCACATTTTTCTAATTTACTAAGTAGGTTGTGATCTACTTTGTAAAATACCTTACTGAAAGTCCAGTATACTTTGTCCAGAGCATTTCTCTGGTCCACTAATTTAGTCACTTGGTCAAAGAATGAAATAAAATTTGTTTGGCATGACCTTTTTTTTTCTTTATAAACCCATGTTGGCTTCTAGTTATAACTTTCCTTGCTTCCAGATGTTCACAGATCTGTTGCTTGAGAACAGAACAGAACAGCAGAGTTGGAAGGGACCTTGGAGGTCTTCTAATCCAACCCCCTTCTCAGGCAGGAAACTCTATACTATTTCAGACAAATCATTATCCAATCTCTTCTTAAAAACATCCAGTGTTGGAGAATTGACAACTTCTGTAGGCAAGTTGTTCCACTGGTTAATTGTTCTGTCAGAAAACTTCTTCTTGGTTCTAGATTGCTTCTCTCCTTGATTAGTTTCTATCCATTGCTTCTTGTCTTGCCATCAGGTGCTTTCGAGAATAGCTTAACTCCCTCTTCTTTGTGGCAATCTCTGAGATATTGAAACACTGCTATCATGTCACCTTTAGTCCTT